>NC_040234.1:37164922-37424922 GCF_001444195.1 Xiphophorus couchianus
TTAGCAGGATGTAATCTGGCGGTTCTGCCAGATTACTGTCAGCAGCAGATTAACGGCTCTCTGTGCTGAAGCCTTTAATCCCGGTTTGTTTACTGATTCTTGAAACTGATTCCCGGTAATCCGGAGGAGACCTGCAGCGCTGCAGCCGGCCCGGTCCGGTCCAATATTTAGCTTCAAATATTAAATGATATTAATACATAGTAAAAACATTTACTGACTTGTTTTTAATGGTAAATAAAGATTATTGTTTGTCCCATTAGTGTAAATATTATTGATGTTGTTCTTTCTTCAGCAAGAGTCAAATTGTTTTAAATTTTATTAGTGCTTAAAATGTCACTAATGACTGGAAAATCCAGAATTGATCCCATTTCACAAACGTATCTATTATGAACTTATGTGAATAATTATTCATATAAATATTCATTTGATTCTGTTTTATTATGGAAATACTTATTTCCATTCCTTAGTAGCCAAGTGTTGGCACGAGCTTCAAATACTAAAGCAGAAATAATTTCAGGGTTTTGACAGATCATTGCAGACTAATATCAGTTAGTCTGTGATATTTTCAGCCTCCATCTTTATACTGAACTTATCAGATAATTCGATTCCTTCTGCGTCCATGTAGTTCAAACTCCGACCACTAGAGGGCATCACAGCCCTTCTAAGTATCCTGAGTATGAGAGTTCGGCCATTTTCACAACAAAGCTAATCAGCTAATCAGGCTAACAGAGAAAAACCAACCAGCAGTAAAAGGATCCTGGTCACATGACATCATGATTTTAATATAATATCTAATAAATCATAACACAATGGTGAAAATATCTGAAGCTGAACTGGTGGATAAATCCCAGTCTGGAATAATCCCAGCAAGTTAGGACCAGGATTAATGGCGTCTCTTCCTGCCTAACGTCAGCGAAAGAGCGTCCACTTCCTGCTGAAAAAACCACTTCCTGCTAAAAACCACTTCCTGCTAAAAACCTCTTCCTGCTAAAAAACCACTTCCTGCTAAAAAACCACTTCCTGCTAAAAACCTCTTCCTGCTAAAAAACCACTTCCTGCTAAAAAACCACTTCCTGCTAAAAACCACTTCCTGCTAAAAACCACTTCCTGCTAAAAACCTCTTCCTGCTAAAAAACCACTTCCTGCTAAAAAACCACTTCCTGCTAAAAAACCACTTCCTGCTAAAAAACCACTTCCTGCTAAAAACCACTTCCTGCTAAAAACCACTTCCTGCTAAAAAACCACTTCCTGCTAAAAAACCACTTCCTGCTAAAAAACCACTTCCTGCTAAAAAACCACTTCCTGCTAAAAAACCACTTCCTGCTAAAAAACCACTTCCTGCTAAAAACCACTTCCTGCTAAAAACCACTTCCTGCTAAAAAACCACTTCCTGCTAAAAAACCACTTCCTGTGAGATCAATGGCTGCCATCAATGAATCAGCTGCTTCAAAAACTGCAGACCAGTAAACCAGTTCAACATTCTGGTGCTGAAGAAATATTTATTCCCATCAACTATGAGCTGCTTCCCACAGTAAGATCGATCAATCAATCAATCAATCAATCTGTAGCAGTCCGTCAGACCCAAGAAAACACAGAGAGCTTCGACGGGTGTAGTAGATTTGTATTTGCTTCTTTCACAGCCAAGTTTGCTGAATAGCACTGAATACACCGTGCTCCAAATACACCGTGAAAACTAAAAGAAAAGAAAATACATTTGCTTAAGTGCCTTTGTTTGACACAAACATGAATACATTACATAAAAACGCTAACTTCACAAACTAATGCTGTTCTAAACATGTACCTCGCTCCGCTGTCCAAGGGCTGCAAAGTTTATGGCGGTAAAGTCCGTGCAGTGCTGCTTCTAGCCTTCTCTGAAGAAAGTGGCTAACCCAGAGTCATAAAGATGAAGAACATCCTCCTCTTCTTCTTGTCCGTGGGATATTCCCGCCCAAAGTTCTGACTGACAGGAAACTAGCAACACTTCCTCTTATTTTTCACTTTAAATGAAGGTACTAACTTAGAGTGAACCAAACTACAGCGCCCCTAGTGGGTACTATGGGTAGCAACCTACAAACAGCATAAATAATGGAATGGGCATTTACACAATCAATCAATCAATCAATCAATCAACCAACCAACCAATCAATCAACCAATCAATCAATCAACCAACCAACCAATCAATCAATCAATCAATCAATCAACCAACCAACCAATCAATCAGTCAATCAATTAGACAATCAATCAATCAATCAACCAATCAATCAATCAATCAATCAATCAATCAATTAGACAATCAATCAACCAATCAATCAACCAATCAATCAGTCAATCAACCAATCAATCAATCAATCAATCAACCAATCAATCAACCAATCAATCAGTCAATCAACCAATCAATCAACCAATCAGTCAATCAATCAATCAACCAATCAGTCAATCAATCAATCAATCAACCAATCAATCAGTCAATCAATCAATCAACCAACCAATCAATCAATCAATCAGACAATCAATCAATCAATTAGTCAATCAACCAATCAATCAATCAACCAACCAACCAATCAATCAACCAATCAACCAACCAACCAATCAATCAACCAATCAATCAGTCAGTTTGAGCTTCACATCATAAAATCGTCTCAGATACAATCAGAACCACAGCATGATGCTGCCACCACCGGGATGGTGCGTCAGAGTTTTACAGAATGATGTCCAGAGGTCCGGTCCGGTCCCGGTGGACCGAGCTTTGGATCGGAACCGGACGGGACGATACACTCAGAGCATCAGCAGCTGAAATGTTGCGAACAGAACAGAACGTTTCACCCCGAGCTGGCGCTCTGCTGGGAGGTTTGAAAAGTGATCCGGAACCGGAACCGAACCGGTACCTGGGGGTCCGGCTTCAACAGCCGCAAACTGACATCGCATTTTGCGCAGATTCCAACGCAGAACACTGCGGCAACACACACACACACACACACACCCACACCCACACACACACACACACACACACACACACAACCCAACAGGTCCGGAACCAGAACCTTCAGAACCCTCAGTGCCATCGGAACCTGCTCCAAGTTCTGCTCTGCGGACGGACTTTCTCTGACTGATCCGAGCGGGAGCCGAACCAGAACCAAACCGAACCGGAACCGGGACGTGACATGAATGAGAACTGTCCGCCTGCAGGTCCGTGGAACCCGCCGCGGCTCCACGCAGCGTGTTCCGGAGCCGCAACTTCAGGACGGACACGGCGACCCGGAGCTCCGGTTCCACAGCGCGCCAGCAGAACCGAACCAGAACCTGACCAGAATGTGACCAGAAACTCAGCAGAACCTCAGCAGAACTTTCCTTCATGCCAGCCCAGCCTGATGGCGGGAAGCTCACCTTGATGCTCTTCGTGGACTGGCATTTCACCTGGTGGGATACGGTGGCCGTTTGGTTCATGTTCCGGTCCAAAGCGTCCAGCGAACCGAGCCTGGAGGAGAACAGCCAGCCGCTCCGTCCAGCAGAACTGATGTGATCCGAACCGCTCTCAGTCCGCTGCGCGGGGAAAGCTGCGTGCGTAACCAGCAGCCGTAACCAGGGGCGACCGCAGGAAATCCAGGGTGGCGGGTGGGGGGGGACTTCCGGGAAGGGGGGGCGGGGGGGGGGGGGGCAGAAGATAACAGTAAAGTTTTCACTGGATGGACTTTAATCTGCAGAACCAGAGGCGGTACCAGACCTGAGAGGAGGGGTTCTGGAACCAGGTTCTGGTTCTGGGTTCTGGGTTCTGGTAGAACTTTCACACTTTATTTGAATAAACTTTCAAACTTTTTCTGCCTTTGTTGTTTTTATCAATCTTCATCATCTTCATCATCATTATCTTCATCAACATCATCATCATCATCATTAACATCTTCTGTAGGAGCCATATATACATTTTTGGAGCTTAACACAAAATGTTATTTTGTGTTTATGTGAGTTAAGTTTTACTCTGTTATTTAAATAAAAGATAAGCGTCTGTAATTGTATTGTGTTTGATCTTATGACATGGTGCCTTTTGATTGGTTATTGACTAATTAGTTTATGAAAGATGAAAGTACTCGCTCTTTGTAGAAGTCTGGCACCTGGAGAGTAACACAGTCTTTTGACCGTCACTTTCTGTTTGTTTTGAATCTGTTTGTTATTTTTATTTTCTTTTAAGTTCAGTAAAGACCTAAAAATGACCGTCAGATTCATTATCTCTGTTTTTAAATGTGTCACGTGTCAAAGAGCTTTAAGGGGCCAGACTAGTGAGAGCTTACCGCACTTACATCTTCTTCATCATCATCATCATCATCATCATTATCTTCATCATCATCATTATCTTCATCATCATTATCATCTTCATTATCTTCATCATCTTTATCATTATCTTCATCATCTTCATCATTATCTTCATCATCATCATTTTTCAGGTGAGGCAGAACAAACAAAATGGCTGATGTCAGTGAAGCTATTGAAGCCTATAATAGCATCTCAGTGTTAAAGTTGTAGCAGCTAATGCTAATGTCTGTGTTCGCAGTATGAGCTAATGCTAATGTAGCATCCATAGTAGCAGCTAATGCTAATGTTAGCATACACAGTTCAGATTTGGAAAGAATGTCCGTGAATGATCTCAGAAACTCTGGAAAGTTGACTGGACAGAAAAACTCTTTGCTCCAAACTGATGGAGAACCTGAAGATGAAATCTGTAAATATCTCTGATGGATGTTTATTCAGTAAGTTAGCAGTAAAATGGATTTTAAATTGAAGATGATGAAGATGTAGTTAAGAAATATGAATGAATTACTGACCCTGAATGAGACGTTTTAATCCATCTGCTGGTTAACAGACTTTATATTTCACCAAAATGCTCCAGTTGCTGCGCTGCTGATTTTTAGATACTCTATAGTTTGTTTGGTTTTATTGGAGGTGTGATGAAGTGGAGAAAGTTTAGCGGAGGGTAAACGTGTCACGGCGGATCCAGAGGAGTTTGTGAGCCGACATGAAGCCGTCCAGCGATGAACTCTGCGGCTAATCGAAGTAATTAATCAGCAGCGTTTTAGGGTCAGGACGCTGCAGAGACTAATTATGGTTCAGGGATTTAATTACCTCGGGTTCCACCGGGACGGAGCAGCGAGGCAGAAACTGCTTCATAGCAGCCAATGAACAGACTTTATTCTGGATCATCATCATCATCAGTGATGATCTCAGAAACACAGAATAATGATAATAAAGCAGAAATATTATTATTCATTATTTAGCTACTAATGTTTCACTGATTAATGAAGAAATCCACCATAGATAAATGAACAGATTCAGTTTTATTTTCAGTGCAGGAAAGTTTTAGGAGCTTCGGATCAGAACAATTCCCAAAGAAACCAAACACAGAAATCTGAAATATAAAAGTGACATCCTGTCAGACTCACTGTGACCTTTGACCTGTCAGCAACCAGCCGACCGGTGAAGGAGTCAGCACATTGAACCGGCGCCGTTAGCATCTGTTAGCGGGTCATCAGCAACTCGGACAACATGGAGCAACGCGGAGCAACATGGAGGAACTAGGAGCAACATGGAGGAACCAGGAGCAACATGGAGGAACCAGGAGCAACATGAAGCAACTAGGAGCAACATAGAGGAACTCGTAGCAACATGGAGCAACATGAAGCAACATGGAGCAACTCGGAGCAACATGGAGGAACCAGGAGCAACATGAAGCAACTAGGAGCAACATAGAGGAACTCGTAGCAACATGGAGCAACATGAAGCAACATGGAGCAACTCGGAGCAACATGGAGGAACCAGGAGCAACATGAAGCAACTAGGAGCAACATGGAGCAACATGGAGGAACTCGGAGCAACATGGAGGAACCAGAAGCAACATGGAGGAACTAGGAGAAACATAGAGGAACTCGTAGCAACATGGAGCAACATGGAGCAACTCGGAGCAACATGGAGGAACTCGTAGCAACATGGAGCAACATGGAGCAACTCGGAGCAACATGGAGGAACTCGGAGCAACTCGGAGCAACATGGAGCAACATGGAGCAACATGGAGCAACTCGGACAACATGGAGCAACATGGAGCAACTCGGACAACATGGAGCAACATGGAGCAACTCGGACAACATGGAGCAACATGGAGCAACTCGTAGCAACATGGAGCAACATGGAGCAACTCGGAGCAACATGGAGGAACTCGGAGCAACTCGGACAACATGGAGCAACATGGAGCAACATGGAGCAACTCGGACAACATGGAGCAACATGGAGCAACTCGGACAACATGGAGCAACATGGAGCAACTCGGAGCAACATGGAGGAACTCGGAGCAACTCGGACAACATGGAGCAACATGGAGCAACATGGAGCAACTCGGACAACATGGAGCAACATGGAGCAACTCGGACAACATGGAGCAACATGGAGCAACTCGGACAACATGGAGCAACATGGAGCAACTCGTAGCAACATGGAGCAACATGGAGCAACTCGGAGCAACATGGAGGAACTCGGAGCAACTCGGACAACATGGAGCAACATGGAGCAACATGGAGCAACTCGGACAACATGGAGCAACATGGAGCAACTCGGACAACATGGAGCAACATGGAGGAACTCAGAGCAACATGGAGCAACTAGGAACAACTTGGAGGAACTCGGAGCAACATGGAGCAACTTTAGTCCAAACATTGCTGTGAGGGAGCAGCAGCTGCTGGTTGTTGGATAAATCTGCTTCTTGGCACAAACTGTTTGTGGAGGTTTTACAGAGAGAGGCTTACTGCGGTCCACAGCGCTCTTCTTTCTCTCTCGGATGATAAACTGGTGCAGAAATAATTACTGGGAGACTCAAGGCGGCCATAAAAACCAGCAGGAGAACCAACACCAGCCCAGTTCATTTACTGGAGCCTACAAATGGCTCAGCAGAGACGACCAGATTCACGTTTCACCAGACAGGCAGGAAGCCTGTTGACAGTATGAATGTTTTTGTGCTCTCATTTGTTGTTGTTTTTATCATTATTGGATTATTGTGAGTCACATCACGTGACCTGTCTAATTGAAAACACTCGTGTACAATAAAAGGTGTGTCCTTCATGCAAAGAGGGTTCAACACGAAAGCCATAACCTGTGAGTCTCATGTTGTCACGTTGAACGCTGTGCTGAAGGGTGACTCTGCTAACAGGTTATGGGCCCAGAATCAATGAAGAAACGGGTAAATGTCCCGACAGACAGACAGTGAACACCTGCTGTGTGAGTACACAAGGAAAATGAACAGAAGAGAAAAAGACTTGCCGCACAGCCGCTGGTCAAGACTTCTCTTTGATGGAGACGAGAAAAATTACAAACTATGGGAGACAAAGTTTTTAGGACATCTACGATTGCAAGGGCTGAAAGAGACAATTTTGAAGAGCCCCACCGATGAAGACGATGAAGAGGAAGACGAAAAGAAAAACGCTGAGGCTTATGCAGAGCTCATTCAGTTTTTGGATGACAAGAGTCTATCACTTGTCATGCATGACGCGGCAGACAACGGACGTGCGGCGCTTGGAATCCTGCGGGCCCATTACGCCGGCAAAGGACAGCCCAGAGTGATTAACCTGTATACCGAGCTGATTTCACTGCAGAAATCACCCTGTGAGACAGTTACCGAGTACATCATCAGAGCTGAGACCGCGATCACCGCGTTGAGGAGTGCAGGTGAGGAGCTGAGCGACGGACTTCTGATCGCCATGGTCCTGAAAGGACTTCCAGGGACATTTAAGCCATTTGCTATTTATATCACTCAAAGTGAAGATGGTGATAAGTTGACTTTTGCAGAGTTTAAGACTAAACTCAGAAGTTTTGAAGACATTGAAAATATGCGTGCCACAGTATCTGAGGACAATGTGATGAAAGCTAAGGCACATTTTGGCACGAAATGCGCACCAAGAAGTGCAAATGATCCTGGAGCAGGAAGTTCTGAGATTGTGTGTTTTAAATGTGGGAGTAAAGGCCACATAAGCAGAACCTGCCAGCGGAAGCAGTGGTGCAGTTACTGTAAGAATAACAGTCACAGCAACGCAACCTGCAGATGGAGAAAACAACGAGACAACGTACGGAAAGTAGCCGAAGAAACGGGCGGCGATAAAGAGTTTGCTTTCCGGGTGAGCGACGCTGACACGCAAGTGGACGACATCAAGAGGAGAGGTCTGATGGTGGACGCTGGGGCGACGTCGCACATAATCACCGACATCAGGAAGTTTCGGAAGCTTGATGGGAGTTTCCAGGCCGAGACGCACTGCATGGAACTGGCTGATGGATCCAGGTGTCTTGGGGTTGCTAAGCAACGAGGAGACGCGGAAGTGTGTTTGATCGACAGTAGAGGTCGACGTCTTAAAACAGTGCTGAGGAATGCATTATACATCAGTTCATATCCGCAAGACATCTTCTCAGTGAAAGCTGTAACATCCAGCGGAGCAACGGTGATCTTCAAAGAAGGAAAGAACGTTCTTCTCAGAGGCAATACCAAGTTCCCCATTCACGTATGTAACAAATTGTATTACTTACAAACGATGGACAACGAATGTGGTGATCAGTGTAAAAAATGTTATGACTTACAAAGTTGGCATGAGATTCTTGGACACTGCAATTACAGAGATGTACTGAAGCTAGAAAATGTTGTTCAAGGCATGGAAATTAAAGGGAGAGGTGAACCGAAGCCATATTGTGAAGTCTGCACAAAAGGAAAATTTGTTCAAACTAGGAACAAGGAGCTAGATGCAAGAGCTAAAGAACCGCTAGAAATGGTCCACACAGATTTAGCAGGACCTATAGACCCAATGTCCAAAGATGGTCACAGATATGCATTATCCTTCACAGATGATTATTCCAGTGCAGTCTTTGTATACTTTTTGAAAAACAAGAGTCACACAGTACAAGCGACTGAAAAGTTTATTGCTGACATGGCTCCACATGGAAAGATTAAATGTATGAGGTCAGACAATGGTACAGAATTCACAGGAAAAGAGTATCAGGCATTACTGAGTAGAAATGGTATTAGACATGAGACCTCAGCACCATATTCTCCACATCAAAATGGTACGGCAGAACGAAATTGGAGAACTTTGTTTGACATGGCTAGATGTATGTTAATCGATGGTGAGATGCCAAAAATGTTATGGTCGTATGCAGTTCAGACAGCTGCTGTAGTGCGAAATAGATGTTTTAATAATCGCACAAACCAAACGCCTTATTTCATGTTGACGGGCAGACAGCCTAACATTTCTAGGATGCACAAGTTTGGATGTGTTTGTTACACTTACAAACGAGAGAAAGGGAAGCTGGATTCAAGGTGTGAAAAAGGCATTTTTATAGGGTATGACAAGAATAGTCCAGCCTATATGGTCTATTATCCAAACAGCAGGAAAATCCAGAAACATAGGCTTGTGAAATTTGTATCCAGAGAGAAAAATGAGACTGATGTAAATTTGGATGATGATGATGATATGATTAGAATTAATCCCAGAGCAACCAAAACTTCAGAGGCTGATCCAGTAAATGTTTCTGACCAGAAATTGAGCACAGAAGAAGAACCGATGGCGAGTACCAGTCACACAACAAGACATGAAGAACCTGAGAGGCGATACCCTGTCAGAGAAAGAAAGAAACCAGGTTATTTAGATGACTATGTATGTGGCATTGATGATGAAGAACAGATAGCTAACATTGATTATTGTTATAGACTGATAAGTGGAGTACCTCAAACCTACAAAGAAGCTGTAACATCTGTGAATGCAAAAGAGTGGGTTACAGCAATGGATTAAACGACAATGTTACTTTTTCCCTGACCAGTTTACCTGAGGGTAAAACTGTAGTGGGGGGTAAATGGGTTTATGCAATCAAAAAGAATAGTGATGGATCAGACAAATATAAGGCTAGATATGTTGCTAAAGGATTCAGTCAAAAGAAAGGTATGAACTATGATGAAACCTTTTCACCAACTGCTAGCATGACGAGCATCAGAGTGTTGATGCAAAAGGTGGTACAGGAGAACATGTTTGTTCACCAGATGGATGTAAAGACAGCATATTTACATGCCCCAATTGAATGTGAACTTTATATTGAACAACCAGAGGGCTACAAGAAGGAATCTCAAGAAAATAAAAGACTGGTGTATAAACTGCAAAAATCTCTTTATGGACTTAAACAGTCAAGCAGAAACTGGAACAGAATGTTGCATGACTATCTATGTGAAATCAAGTTTGTTCAAAACCCTGCTGATCATTGTGTTTACACAAAGATTACTGATACTGAAACTGTGTTTATCATTATATGGGTCGATGATTTGATTATTGCTGCCAGTGATATGAATATCCTTAGAGATATAAAAGAAAAACTTAACTCCAAATTTAGGATGAAGGACTTAGGAAACTTGACACATTTTCTTGGCATTGACTTTGAGAGAGATCCTGACAGTATTAAAATGTCACAGTCGAAGTATGTAAAGAAAATACTGGAAAAGTTTGACATGCTGAACTGTAAGCCACGAACTACCCCTTGTGAGCAGAAACTTAACTATGCTGATAATGCTGAAGTAATGAATGATGTCAGAAAATACAGGGAGGCAATAGGGAGCTTAATCTATTTGTCAACATGTACAAGACCAGATTTAAGCTATGTTGTAAGCAAACTGTCACAGTACTTTGCAAACCCAACCACAGAACAGTGGAATACTGTAAAACATGTTTTAGGTATCTAAGAGGCACACAAGATAAAGTACTATGTTTTAAAAAGGGTGCCTGTGATAACCTTATATATGCATACAGTGATGCCGATTGGGCAGGCGATGTAACAGATCGAAGGAGTACAACAGGTTACTGTATGAGTCTAAATAGAGATGGTCCGTTGGTCTCGTGGAAGACCAAAATACAGCCTACAGTATCTCTATCTACATGTGAAGCAGAGTACATGGCATTAGCTGTTACTGTACAGGAATGCTTATACTTGAAACAACTGTTGTTCAACATGGATGGTAAGGATTATTTAGCTAAGATTTATGAGGATAATCAGGGTACCATATCCTTAGCCAAAAATCCTGTGTATAGACAAAGATGTAAACATATTGATATTAAATATCATTTTGTCAGATCAGTTGTAAATGAAGGAAAAGTCTTTTTAGAGTACTGTCCAACTAATGAAATGGTTGCAGATGTACTAACTAAACCAGCAACAAAGATTAAGTTGAGGAAGTATGAAATGTTTATGTTTGGTGGAACATGAATGTATTTTGGTAGAAGTATTAAGAGAGAGGAAGTTACCCAAATGTGAGCAAGTGGGGGTGTTGACAGTATGAATGTTTTTGTGCTCTCATTTGTTGTTGTTTTTATCATTATTGGATTATTGTGAGTCACATCACGTGACCTGTCTAATTGAAAACACTCGTGTACAATAAAAGGTGTGTCCTTCATGCAAAGAGGGTTCAACACGAAAGCCATAACCTGTGAGTCTCATGTTGTCACGTTGAACGCTGTGCTGAAGGGTGACTCTGCTAACAAAGCCGCTGCAGAACAGCTGGCAGGGACCCGGAGGACTCGGAACCGGGACCATGAAATCTATAAAAATTCTTCTTCTGGTCTGGACAATCTTCCAGGGATTTATGATTTTAGCATTAATCATTTTAAATGTCAGGTTTTTTCATTTGTTGCTTTTTAAAGTTTATTTTCTCCTGAAAGATGGCCGACTCCCTTCCTGTCAGAAACAGGAGAATCTGCTGGGGTGTGAATACTTTTGGTCTTTATTGAACATTATTATTAATGTTTTACAGTGTATTGAACATCTTTTAGAACCAGAACCTGAGTTATTGATGTGTAACCGAGCCGCTCTTCATCGCCGTCATGCAGAGTAAAGCCGAGCCGTCAGCGGCGCTGCCCATCCTCTTCCTCCTGATGAAGTTTCAAGAAGAGTAGCTTTCAGCAGATCCATCTAGAAACAACACATCCATCGCTACGGCAACCATCCTGCCGCTGCCGCCTCTCTCATCAGCCGATTAATGGACCTGATCCCCGACCGGGTCTCTGGTGGCCCGTCAGAACCAGCAGAACGGGCTCCCTCATCTGTCCTTTGGTCCAGTCAGAACCTGCTAGAGTTCTGTCCTGAGATGAAGAATTTCCAGACAGAAGCTCTTAGACAGAACGGGTCGGCTTTATTGGAACGTTGCATTAATACACAAACTGATCAGAACGTATCGTCTGAATTTATTAAAAGCTGCTGCAGGTTCTGCCTGGTACTGATACTGGCATCAATTTATGGACTGAAACATAAAAAACTTTAAGAAGCAAAAACAGGCTCTAAGCGGATCAACGGAACCAGTTAGAACCAAGCTGGAGCAGAAAGAAAAAGTCGGACAAAAACTCAACAATCTGTTGTACCTGTAGGGGAACTGAGCCTGAAGTCCAGATTATTATTTATAAATATTGTTCCCAAAGGTCCGAAGAACCAGGAATATTCTTGGCTTACAAACGCTTTTCCCATATTTCAGAAGAAAATACAAAAGAAACAGAACAAAAATTCTGGATAAATTTCCCGGCTGATCAGTTTGGTCTCATCTGAAAATCATGGAACCGGGCCTGACGGCGCCGTTCAGACCCTCGCTGTCAGAACGCAGTGGGTCCAGCAGGTTAGGACATGACCCCAAACACGGGGTTATGGCGGCAGATGCTCGGCCCGATCTCCTCGTAGTCCTTCTTGGTGTGGCAGACCTGGTAGAACTCGGGCTGAAGAGCAGAGGAAGAAGAAGTCAGCTGACCAGAAACTGTTACAGCTAATGTTAATGTTAGCACCCACGGTAGCAGCTAATGTTAATGTTAGCACCCACGGTAGCAGCTAATGTTAATGTTAGCACCCATGGTAGCAGCTAATGTTAATGTTAGCACCCACGGTAGCAGCTAATGTTAATGTTAGCACCCACGGTAGCAGCTAATGTTAATGTTAGCACCCATGGTAGCAGCTAATGTTAATGTTAGCACCCACGGTAGCAGCTAACGTTAATGTTAGCACCCATAGTAACAGCTAACGTTAATGTTAGCACCCACGGTAACAGTTAACGTTAATGTTAGCCTCCATGGGAGCAGCTAATGTTAAGTTGTAAGTAGCTTACTGCGCATGTGTTGGATGCGAGGTAATAGGAGGCGGGGCGAGAACTGTTCATGCTGTTGTGAGAGGAACGCTGGAGCGCATGTTGTTAGCTATGTTAATGGCGACCATTAAAGTGTGGATGCTAACATCAGTAGTGTGATTATTGAGTAAACAGCTAACGCTAATGTTAGCGTCTGCAGATGCTTACCGTCGATGCCAGCATGGATCCTCCAAACCACACGGCGTATCTCTGCATGTGATGAGTGACGACCTGAACATCGATTGGTTTGGGCTGCAGAGAGAACAGAACCAGGCTGATTAATGGAAACAGAACCGGAAAGCAAAGCCTGGAAAGTTTAACAGACATCTACTGTGAAACGAGGCCTGGGAACTTTGCGGCGATGGTTCCCACCTTGAGCTTTCCTCCACTCAGCTCCTCGCTCAGCTTCAGCCGGGCGTCCACCGTCCTCTTCAGGTCTCTCTGCAGCCGCCGCCCAAAGTCCCTGAACATGGTGGAGCCTCCGGACAGAACCACATTCTGAGGAAGGAGGAACATTTGGGTTATGGAACCGCAGAACCTGACCGGGCCGGGCCATGCCGGGACGCCGCGGTTACCTTGTAGAGCGGACGGCGAACGTCGATGGGACAGTTCTGGATGACCTCGTCCACGACCTCTGAGATGGGCTGGGTGAAGTCCGGGTTGGCGAACTGGGACCAGAGACAGCGGGTCAGAAGGTTCCGACAGTCGGGTCGGGTCGTCCTAATGCGGTCAGAACCATGACCCGCTGCGTCGCTGTGCAATAATAACCAGACTGACCTCTGGGTGGAAGAAGATCTCCGGGCCCAGGAAGCGCTCGTAGCCCACGTCGATGGTGAACTCCTTCTTGCTGACAGCGTTGACCCCGGTGTACTGCTTGATCCATTTGGACCCGTCCGAGTCATACTTACTGAATTCTTTGACCAGGTCCGGACACACGTAGCTGAACCGTTCCTGAGAGGGAAGGAGAGGGGGAACATCAGAGGGAACGTGGAGATGAATGAGGGGAACCGGAGCTCTGGTGGATCTAAAGTCTTTGACCGGCTTCAGTGAAGCTTCAGGATGTGGATTTCTACCTGAAGCTGCTTAGTTTCGTATCGGCTAATGTTCATGTCCAACTAAAACCAGTTACAGACCAACAGCACCACCTGGTGGCCACATGAAGAACAGCAGAGCCTGCTCTGTCTTGATGTCAAACAGCCAGACTGATATAATCAACCTTCAGTGATATTTAGGTTAATATTCAGGGTGATATGAATGTTCATCTCCGTCCAGCTGAGGACTCACCTTGACCGCCTTGGCCGTCTCCAGGGACTGCTCCGGTGGGACGCCCACCTCCCTGTCCCTCAGCAGCTGCTGGGTGAAGTAGGTGATGTCTCTACCTGCGATGGGGATGTGCTTGATGCAGCTGCCGATCACGTAGCCTTCAGCCTGGGACGGAGGGGACAGAGAGGGACGGAGGGGACAGAGGGGTTGGGGGAGACAGATGAGGACAAATGATCAGGAAATCGTCTCAAATATCAGGTTCTTGTTCGTTCATCTTTGAAGTGATTTAGTTTGTAAAGTTTCCATCTGGACTGTTTTCATGTTTCCAATAAATTCAGTTTTAACATTTTTATTTGAATAAAAATGTTATTACAGCAGTGGCAGCAGATTTAAAAACGTCTCTGATGCTGAACAGGAGATCCCTCAGAAAAACTGATGAACCCAACTCAGCGGTTCTGCTGGTTTAACGTTTAAAAAACTGTTGAATCATCAGAAAAGCAGAGCTGGGCTTTAAATGAGCCATCAGGTCGACCTGCAATGAGCCACAGCGACCACCAGGTGGCAGCAGCATGCCACCACACATGCAGGAGAACCAGAAGCAGCTTCCCGAGTCTGCAGCTGTTTTGGACCTCCAGGCCACCGTACAGAATCACCTGCAGGGTCCAACAGGGCGTCCCCATGGAGGACTCACCACAGGAATGACGTGAGTGACGCCGTCTCCGCTGTCGATGACTGTTCCGGTCAGGGTCCGCTCTCCGACCTGCCTGGAAGTCCAGGAGGCTGCCAGCGCCAAAACGGCCTGCAGAACACACAGAGGGGATCAGAACCATGAAACAGAACCAGGAAAAGCTGGATCAGAACCAGAACCTCTGACCTGCACGGCGATGTAGAGCCCCGGGACGTTGAAGGACTCAAACATGATCTCGGCCGTGTATTCCCGGTTCTCCGGCGTGTTCAGAGGAGGTTCCGTCTGCAAACAGGAGACCGGGTCAGACCCGGGCCGTGAACCGGCCCGGGTCTGGTGGCCTGTCCAGAACTCACCAGCAGGAAATAGTGGTCCTCCGGCTCGGCCCGCAGGTACTTGAAGATGACCTGCTCCATGAAGCGCTCCATCAGGTCCCAGTCCTCCACGATCCCGTGGCGGATCGGCCACTGGGGCAGGAGAGGTCAGAGGTCAGCAACAGGACAGCATGGTCCAGAACTCAGCAGAACCTCCTGGCCCAGAGACCAGCTGGACCGACCAGAAGGTCCAACAGAACTGATCTAGCTCACAGTATCAGCAGAACTCTGGATGGAGGATCGGACCCTGACCAAATTGATGACCCTTGCTCTGTTTGGACCTCCAGAACCCGTCCTGTCCACCAGAACCACCACTTAAAGCGTACATGGACCGCAGACAGCTGAACCGGTCCAGTTGGGTAAAGTGTAAAGTAGTTTGGCTGCTCTGGTTGGCCGCCAAGTGTGGATAAATAAATCCAGAAGGTTCCGGACGGTTCTCTGCTGATTGACGATGGCGTGACCCCCTGAGGTTCTGCTCAAACCTGACTCCTGACCTCTGACCTCTGACCTCTTACCTTGGTGGAGTACGTGGGTTTGTCCACAGCTTCATCACCGATGTAGAAGTCCAGGTCGTCCACTCCCTTCATCATCCTCCGCTGGGCCTGATCGCCCACCTTCGCCGACTCCTTGATGGCGATGCCTGAAGAAACAAGTAGTGTTAGGAGGAGGACTTCCTGTCCGCAGGAGGAGGACTTCCTGTCCGCAGGAGGAGGACTTCCTTTCTACTCACATGAGGGAACGATGAACTGCGGCTCGGTGTTTCCTGCGTAGCCCAGCTTGGTGTAACTAAGAGAAGAAAACAGTCCAGTTACTGTAAGAACCCGGCCCAGAGGTTCTGATCGGCCCGGTTATTTTAATCTGCTGATGGTTCTAGTTCTGGTTGGGCTCCAACAGGAAGTCAATGTTCTCCATGTTGTTTCAGGTTCTGGACAGCAGGAAGTTTTTTTTATCAGAACCTGGCAGCGGTTCTGGAGAACCTTCAGTCCAAGCATAGCATTGAGATCAGGCTGAGGTCTGGACTTTGACTAGGCAGTTCTGTTGAAAACTGAAGCTCCACATTACCACACCTCCACCACTTTCCTGTTGGGTCCAAATGTCCACTGGTCTGTCTGACCCAACAGAACCCGTCCAGGTCCAAACAGCAGCTCCAACAATACAGGATGTGATCCAATAACGTGATCAAAGCATTTCCTGTTTACAGACAAATATCTGGAATCTGAGGAAGAGCTCCTGAACCGGGCCAGAACAGAACCCAGCATGATGCTGGTTTATTCTACTGGTGCCCTTCGTCACTATCATCATCATCATCACCACCACCAGAGCGCCGCCTCTAACTGTCAGAACATTTTGCTGGTTCTGCTGCGACCCGTCTGACCCGGCTCATTTCAAAGAACAGTCCCAGCATGTCGGCTGCAACCTGCCGCGACACGCCGCAAATATGCAGCGCACGCAGCCGGGGAGCCCAACCCGCAGCGCGGTTCTGATCCGGGTCGGAACCGCACAGAGGTCCACTCTGCTGCTGCGTCACCATGACAACCCGTCCGGCTGAACCCAGAACCGCTGCAGAACAGGAAGTGAAATTCTCACTTTGTGGACCACAGACCCCGCACTGGCTGCTCTGGGAAACACGGCGGCCATCTTGGAGCGGTCGTCCCTCCTGCTTGGCTAAACCAAAACGGCAGCAGGAGCCTCAGCACTGCCGGATATTTTTCTTCAGATCTACGGACTATTGACGTGAGATCTCGGGGGATAACGTTTCACAAGTAAGATGGACATATTAGTGTTTATATTTTATGAATAGAATATTACTAAACTGTAATATTTATATCCACCGGCAAAAAGCCAGCTAATATTAGCTATAGTGCTAACGGTGTAACACCGGGTTCAGCCCCGCTAAGATTTTGTAAATCTTCTCTAACATTGATTTAGATTATGCGACAGAAGGTGGAAAGACTGTTATTAATGTGTAATTCTTTCACTCTGTCTAAAGTAAGGTAGCTCCCGTTTTAGTTTTGAAGGTTTCATAAAGACAGAAATGTGTTTAAGGAGAGACGGATCCACTGCTGATGGATCTCTTAATTCTCCTCGGCTGGAAAACATGAATAAAACCTATGTAGATATTATGTATATAACCATGTTCATCATTATTTAATCATCTTTGTTTTTCTATGATTGTATTATTTTGTTTGTATATTTATATAAATATGTATTGATATTACTAAATAATATATTTTAAAAAATTATGACTGGTTGTATGTTTTGTAAAATGCTCATCATTCATCAATATCAAAATATTCTATTCCGAATCTATTCTGTAAATATGCTCAACCATGTATCAGTCAGTACAAAAATACTTAAAAACTAACTTTCTAGTAAATGTAGCTATGAAAGCTGTTTGAATGAGGTTGACATTAAAAAATCGTGAAAATATGTTTAGTATTTAGCGAGTTATGATCGATTAAATGCGCTGATACTTCATTGTGCCTGTCAAACACATAACGCTGAGTGGACCTGTCGACCTCTCCAAGATGGCCGTCCTAAAACTTGTCTGTTACAATAAGCAGGAGCGGCTATGAGGCGCCTGTTCTTTATTTATGTCTATGTTGTGGACAGCAACAGCTGATGGCATCATCAGAACCTCCTGGTACCGAGCTCATCAGCAGAAACCGGTCCTGTGCTGGGTCTCAAGGAGGACGGGCGAAGGTCAGTCCGTCCGCCAGTCCGTCTCCTAGGAGACGCGATCTTTCCTCCAGGTTTCTCAAAGTCTTTCCGCTTTCTTTGGCCTCGGGCACTTTTCCCCGTTGCTGCACAAACAGAAACATTTCAGAACCGGCTGAACATCAGGTCCACTGACCGAGTCAGGCCAAAAGCTTAGGAGGCCGCTGGCCCATAAGGTTCTGCTGGACTGGACTGCAAATCATCCACAAAGCAAAGTCTAGAAAAATAACTGAAAATCATCCAGAAATCCAACTGATCAGAACCAACTTAAAAACCCAACAGATCTACTATTCAGGACTACCTTAAAGGAGAACAAGAATGGCCTTTTTGCACAGTACTGCATCAGCTCTAACAGAACCAGAACTTTTTTTACTTTTTTTTGCAGAACCGGGTCAGAGGCTGCAGACTGGTTTGCAGCCAGAGGGAAGTGTCTCCACAAGAATCGGATCCAAATGTCCAGAACCAGAACCATCCCGATTGCAGAGCAGCAGGATGAACCCACTGTCAGAACCAGAACCGGGTCCTGTACTGTCCCGGTGTAATAACCGGGTTCTGGTGCCGAGTCACAACCATATATGGACTAAAAAGGCTGAATGAGGAAGTGCAGGTTGAGTTTAGGAAGTAGCACCGCGCATGCGTAGCTGAACAGATTTATAATGTTTGGTTTACTGGGAAATTAGAGCAGCCATCGCGTCAACCTGAAGGAAACCGACCCGTAATAACTAAACCGGTTCTGGTTGGTTCCGTTTGTTCTGTACGCTTAGAACCAGCGTACAGAACCAGCGCTGTCAGTCAAAGTTCGGTAAACAGAAACCCCGGACCGAGCCCCGGACTGAGCCCCGCTCCACCGCTCCGTTCCCGGCTCCAAATGCTTACCCCGTCCCGCAGTCCACCACACACGCCGGTAGCCGTCCAGCCATCTCTGCCCCGGGTCTCTGCTGAAGCGCTGCTTTCTGGTGGAGGCTGGAGGACAGGCGGAACCCTGCTGAGCCCGCACACAACCGTTTCCTCTTCCGCGCTCGGCTTCTGGCATCCAGGGAAAGGCAAGATGGCGGAGGCCGGGCGGAGCGGCGGAGGCGGGGCGGCTGTCACTCAGCGGGGTTCGCTCCTCTGCAGCCAGCCGGCAGCTAGGGCGGCCCGAGAGCAGGCGGCGTCACCCAAACGATTGAGGTTCGATGTTTGGTTCAAATCCCGGAGGTTCCTAAAAAATAATCTCTTAAGCTTTTAAACAAATCTAAATAGTTTCTGGGTTCCCTTAAATGTTGAAGAATTATACTTTGGATGTAAAGTCATGTTTGAGTTAATTTACTAAGTCTGGTGTAGAGGTAGGCCTTTAAACAGTTAGTTCCTGGCCTTTGACCTTTGCTGCATGTCTTCCCTGTCTCTCTGTCAGCTCAGTTTCTGTTTGATTATTGTGAATAAAGCCACTCTAGTGTGACTAAATTGTATTCATTAACAGAACAAACTTACCACAGAAGTTGCTAATTTGTAAATAAGTTGGGAAGGTTTTTGTTAACTTATCTGAAATCAGGTTAAATAAATCCAGTGAAACAAAGGAAGGTGTCTTGTGCCTTTTTTCAGGATGGATTTTGATAAAACTGGAGAAACTGAACATTTCTGACGCAGGAATGGAGCCGCGCCCAAACGGGGCTCACCAGTGTTTCCATGTTTTCATCCTGCTGCATCCCAGTGGGAGGAGTTAGTGCAGCTCCTCTAAAATCAGGACATCTTCTGTATTCTGAAACTCTTCTATCTCCTCTGTCCTCAGGGACACCTCCGTCTGGGGTCACTTATACTTTATGTTGTAGAAACAAATTTTACGCACAGAGTAAAGCTGTTTGGGGTTCTTTGTTTTGTTTAATGTCTTGTGAAGAAGGAACAAGTTAATAACAGAAGACTGTCCTCAATGCGGCTGATTTAAGAGGAAACAGAAAGTGGAAAGTGCAAATAAACCTGCAACTCTTATATTTTACATGTCAGCCATATTGAACTGGACTTCAGTTTGGTGATTTGTTGTTTTCCGTGTCAGAACTTTGGGGACCGTTCCAGCTGGGTTTTTGTTGTGTTTTGTTGTGTTTGTTTGTTTTCAGATTTTCCCCCCATGACATCATTAATATAAATGGGCAATAGGGAGAAATAATCTGCTCATTACTGGAAATCATGAATATCATTTTCAACTAGTTTTGTGACTTCATTGTATTATGAATTTTAACATTTATTTTCATTTTTAGCATTTACATTGCAACATGATTGTTATAACTTAGAACATGAAGGAACTCCACCCACCTGGTGCAACTCCTGCTGTGCTAGCATGCCAATGGTGCAGACCTAGGTCGATCTATCTATCGATCTATCTATCAGCCAAAATCATTAGAATAACCAGTGACGTGCGGTCAGGGGAGGCAGGTGAGGCAGTGCCTCACCTGCCATCATGGAAAGAAAGAAAATATATAATCATAAAGTAATTTAAATTGTTATATTCATCCGGTGGTTTGTACTAAAAAATATTTATTTTTCATGTAGCTTCACCAATTTCGATTTTTATTTGTTCAAAATCGCTGAATTTTCTTATTTTCCCATTGAAATGCTTGGAAGCGATGCCGGTGAGGCAGCAGCGAGCTCTGCCTCACCTTGGATTGCGCAACCCCTGGCTCTGCGCTGGCTGCTAAGCGGAGAGAGCATGTTGCTGTACGGCGTCAATAAAATGGTTTAAACAAATTTAATATGTGAACTTATTTCCAATAATTTAGCTTATGTATATAATGTACAGTGCTTTTTGTCACCAACTGTGTTTGTGTAACGTGTTTCGTGTAATGAGCGATTATAAACGGCAGAGAACAGGTTCGAGGTGAGGCAGGCAGTTCTCTTGCCTCATGGCAGGGGGCGCTCAAGATCCCAGACGTTCGTCTTGTTCACTCCTCAACTGCCGAGTAAGTGACAGCGAGCTAGGCTAAACGATTCGGGAAGCAAGTCAAGTGCAGCGATAGATTATAATAGAGATAGTGATTTTTTTCCTCTCGCTTATCCCGACTTTCGACATGGATGACTACATTACAGCACTAAAAAAGTTTTCTCAAGTGGACTTTCAATCGAAGCAGGAGATAATAACCAAAGGAAGACCAACGCCGGAGCTGAAAGGTTTGTATGTGTAAGGATGCAGAAGTGAAACATAACCTGTAAACTGCTGTCAATCTATGCATCTATTTGCAAATCTGATTCTGATGACGTCAGTGCCTCACCAGCTATGAACCTCACCGCACGTCTCTGAGAATAACATCAATAAACACTTTAAGTGTGTATGGAATTAATCTATATCTTAACTGAGTTTCACTTTTTGAATTGAATTATTGGGTCTCCCTGTGGATGTGAGGGTTCTCTCTGGGTACTCCAGCTTCCTCCCAGTTCAGGAACATGACAGCTATAAGTTCAGTCCATTTACCATTTAACAGGCCTCTCTACACTGACCTGAGCAAATCAAAGTCTGCACCGTCAACATGTAATGGAGGTCAATCATACTAAAAATAAACAGAGGAAGTGAATGGGAGGCAACAGGAAGTGCTGACATGTTGGTGTCTAACAGATGGGCAAGATGGCAGGCTGAGCACTTCTACTAGTGCTCTTCTCTTAAAGAATTCATCAAATAATAGTTAATGAACTTTCGAACCCCCCCTCCAATTTTAAAATATAATATAGCGACATGCTACCAACAAATGGAACATGACTACGTGCAAAGAAACCGCATGGAGACCAAAAGCTCTGGCGACAAAAGAAGCTGGAATATCAGCCTGTCGGCCTCCACACCATCCACAAAAAATAGCTAAACCTAACGAAGATGAAGTCTCGTTAGGTTTAGGTTTTGAAGGGCGATCCCAGCAGCAATTAATACACTTGCTGCAAGATTTGATATGCAGGAGAAGAGATTGAGGAGCTTAGCATGCAGCTAAATCTGCTGCGATCGGCACCAAGGCCTCTGAATTCACCTCCTCAGAGGTTAAAGTCCAGGCTGGCAGCGATGGAGGAAGATGTTAAACAGCTACAAGCTGAAAATGTGGAGCTAAAGGAGAAATTCAAAGAACAAGATTGATATAAAAGAAAATGGAATGTCCGACTAAAAGGCTTAAAGGAAAAACTAAATGAAGATACCAGAGCTAAGGTGGTTCACCTGCTGAGTAAAGTGGCGCCGCACTGGGAACAGAGGATGGAGGACACGGAGGACATGGAAGACACGGAGGACATGGAGGACACGGAGGACATGGAGGACACGGTGCACCGCCCGGGGAACAGATGGAGTAGAAAACATCATCATCCAGTTCTCAAGACGCCGTCTCAGGGACGCGTTTGGGAAGATGAAGAATTGAAAATCTGTCAAGATGCTGGAGTTAAATTAGCCGAGGATCTAAGGAAGGAAGATCTGGCTGCCAGGCGGCTGTTGCCTCACATCAGCCAATAGGAAAGCAGGAGAAAAAGCCTTTTCTTCATAGTTACAGAAATGGCCGCCTCATCCAGATTTTAATCCTGTTTGTAACAAACAAACTACAGATATGTGGGATCGTATTCAAAAGAGGAATAATTTATTAAAGTCAAAAAAATCAAATCAAATCAAATGTTATTTGTATAGCACATTTCAGCAGCAAGTCATTTCAAAGTGCTTTACATCATTACAAACACAGAAACACAAAGCAACATAGAATCAACTAGTTCTACTAGAATCAATCTATTAGTTTACAACCTAAAAAAACTTTTTCTCTTGTTGGTGATTTTTAATTTACTCAGAACTGTTTCTTGTTGCCACAGGTTTAATGTTTTCTCTGAAAGCCAATTTATCGTTCATTTCTTTCAACTCTAGGGCCTTAAAGACGATGGAAAACCAAAAGCCATTTTTCTTTTTTGTTTTTCTACAGGAAACTCGGTCCTGCGCTTCAGACGCCGTCTGAGGAAAATGATTGTACCTTTTGTCAATCTGATGTAGAAACTTTGCAACATTTATTCTTTTCTTGTAGTTATGCAACTAAATTTTGGAAGGATCTTTATAATTGGTTGCTAACCAACAATTTAAATATTCCAATTTTAACTTACAACAATATTAAATTGGGCATTTATCTTTTGTACACAAAGTTGGAATTTATAGTTAATAACCAGATATTACCTACACAAATATAAATTTTTGAAAATAGCCCCCAGGATTCGTAAAAAATAAAGTAAAAATAATTCACTTGTGTTCAACTCTGTGAAAATGATCGAGACAAAGATGCTGCTGTGCTCTTTCACTTTGTCCTGTTTGGTTTTTGACATTTATCTAGTTAATGATTAAGACCCCGTACAATAACTCCAGCTGTTTATTACGCTTTATGTTTATTTAGTTTTCTAATAATCACCTGTTGTGTCATTTGGCTTCATGTCATTCTGTGATCCTGTTGGTTTTTTGCTACTGCTAGTCACTCAAGATGCTGTATAAGAAGTGTGTGTTTGGCTGTTTCTACAATAAAATTTGGTTTACAAACAAATGTTGGTGTCTCACACCTCAGCAGCTTCAGCTGTCGACGACATGAACGAACCAACAGGTGAGTTAAAGCAAGCAGGTAAACGCAGCAGCAGCCCTGGAAACGTCTGGACTTTCAGATTCTGCTGAGATAAATTCCTGAAGAGGCGCCGTTAAAATGTCAAGTTTAAATTTATTGTTCCATTTTCTGAGGCAACCAAAAACAGGAAGTGATGATGACTTCATCATGAGGAAGAGGAACCAGTCACCACTGTCAGTTACAGCTAAAGGTTTAACATTTGGTTAAATATACTGCTCAAAAAAATAAAGGGAACACTTTAAGTGTTAAACACCTGTTTAAGTGTTCCCTTTATTTTTTTGAGCTGTGTATATATATATATATATATATATATATATATATATATATATATATATATATATATATATATATATATATATAAAAATTCCCTTCTCACCCACTGCGGGTGGTCTCTCTCATCCTCTGAGCTCGGCTCCTCTACCAGAGGCCTGGGAGCTTGAGGGTTCTGCACATTTCTGGACTGAGATGTCTGATGTTGTTCCTGGGATCTGTTGTAGCCATTGGTCCAGTTTGGGGGTGACTGCCCCGAGGGCCCCGATGACCACAGGCACCACTGTGGTGTTCACCTTCCAGGCCCTCTCCAGTTCCTCCCTGAGGCCCTGGTATTTCTCTAGTTTCTCCTGCTCCTTTTTCCTGATGTTGCAGTCGCTTGGTATTGCTACATCTACCACAACGGCTTTCCTCTGTTGTTTATCCACTACGACAATGTCTGGTTGGTTCGCCATTACCATTTTATCTCTCTGGATCTGGAAGTCCCACAGGATCTTAGCTCTGGCGTTCTCCGCCACCTTTGGGGGTGTTTCCCACTTTGATTTCGGGGTTTCCAGTCCATATTCTGCACAGATGTTTCTGTACACTATGCCTGCAACTTGGTTATGTCGTTCCATGTACGCTTTCCCTGCCAGTATCTTGCACCCTGCTGTTATGTGCTGGACTGTCTCAGGGGCCTCCTTGCACAACCTACACCTTGGGTCTTGTCTGGTGTGGTAGATCTGGGCCTCTATTGCTCTGGTGTTTAGGGCCTGTTCCTGGGCGGCCAGGATGAGGGCCTCTGTGCTGTCCTTGAGTCCAGCTTTTTCCAGCCATTGGTAGGATTTACTGATATCAGCCACTTGGGTTATTTGCTGGTGGTACATCCCATGTAGGGGCTTGTCCTCCCATGATGGCATCTCTGGCACCTCAACCTCCGTTCCCTGTTGTCTGAGACATTCACTGAGCACATTGTCTGTTGAGGCTTTGTCCCTGAGGTATTTATGGATCTTAGTTGTTTCGTCCTGGACTGTGGTTCTCACACTCACTAGTCCTCTGCCTCCTTCCTTGCGGCTCATGTACAGTCTCAGGGTGCTGGATTTGGGATGGAACCCTCCATGCATTGTTAGTAGTTTTCTAGTCTTAATATCCGTGGCTTTTATCTCCTCCTTTGGCCAGCTAATTATTCCAGCAGGGTATCTGATTACTGGCAGGGCATAGCTGTTTATCGCACGGATTTTGTTCTTGCCATTGAGCTGGCTTCTCAGGACTTGCCTTATTCGTTGGAGGTATTTAGCTGTGGCTCCTTTCCTTGTGACCTCATCGAGGTTGCCATTTGCTTGTGGTATACCTAGGTACTTGTAACTGTCCTCTATGTCTGCTATTGTTCCTTCTGGGAGTGAGACCCTACTAGCCTACTGGATAGCTCAATAGATAAGACATCAGTATATCACCCGAGAGGGCAGGGGTTCGAATCCAGTCTGGGTCCTTAGGCAAGACCCTTCAAGCTACTGCCTACCTCATACCATGAGAGATACTAAAATGCATAACATGCCGGCTCAGACGTCGCCCGGCCAAACAAGGTGTTTGGGGAACCAGAGCACCTTGATGACAAATGGGCTACTGGAACAAGACGGAAATGGGCGAGAGATGAAAATGTGGATCTGTTGGAATGCTACTACTCAAGTAACCCTAATCAGAGAGGTTACATGCAAAGACTGGTGAAGGAATGGTTACTTCGACATCCCCAGTCAACACTAAGCGCTAAACAACTAGTAGCTCAGTGTTCCAACATCCGCAAACGGCAACTGCTATCACAACTTGAGATTGACGAGATACAACACAAATGCTACGGCAAAAAGGAGGAACCTGGATGTCATTTAGTGGAACTAAATTATATCTAATTGATATTTATTGCCTGAAACCTCAAATGTTTTATTCAATTTTTACTCAAAAGTTAAACCTTAAAAGGTTTAATAACCTTTTAAGGTTATTAATAAACCAGAGGTTTATTAATTCCAGTGACTAAATTATTGTGATTTAATTTTTTCTTGTTTGAAACACTTGTCATGTTTTCCTTTTGTCACAAAAGTACTTATGTTATCTTTAAGCTTTGTAATTTGTTTCCTTTTTTGTACCTTATATCATTGTTCTTTATGATAACATACTAAATGCACAGTTGTCATTATTTGCAATAAAGATTAACCAGTGTTATAACCAGTTTAGGTGTTTCCATATCCAATATGGCGGACATTCTTTAACCTGTCAGCTAATATCACAATGTTATTTTATTTATTTATTTAGTTTGACACACTAAAAAAGTTGAAGTTGTATTAATAAATGTTAGTAATAACATTAATAACAGGTACTAATAATAATAATAAATAATAATTTATTTTTAAAAATTTGCGTTCCCTCACATTCACAATATGTTTAATGCAATATTTGCTGGTCTATTTTGTATACAGACACGAATGTCAATTTAACATTTTAAATATATACACATTTAAAGAGCCTAAATGAGAGCCGCACTGGGTTAACTCGGGGAATCTCATCTGTCCGGGTGTCAATCATCTCCAGGCCACGATTATCGATTTATTCCATTTTGATTATCATGCTTCAGACTTTATAAGGACTGTGACAGACTGACCAGGACAAACTGTGCAGTAAGAAAGGCTTGCAGGATTCAGTTATGCAGCATGAACTCATCAGTACATTATTGTGAGGGAATGCAAAAGAAATGTTTTCCCCATGTCCTCTCTGTAATGAATAAACACTTCTTTAAATGTGTATATATTTGACATTTTAAATTGACATTTGTGACTGTATACAAAATAGACCAGTAAATATTGCAGTAAGCATATTGCGAGGGAACGCAAAAGAAAAACGTTCCCCAGTGAAATGCAACGTAAAATGTGGTTTAGAAAGTTTTTCAACCACATTCAAGCTGCAGGACCAAAAATGACTAGTAATGCACATCAAACATGTTTTTTTCTCAGTAAACAGCCTGCAGAGAAATAAAACTAAAATTTAAATGTTGCTTAGATACGAGTTTTGTTCAGTCTGATCTAATCTCTGCTGCACCTTTACAAACATTTAAGATTCTCAATAAAAAAGCTTTAATGAGTAACTGCTCTTAATAAAAATCCTCATAAATATTGATTTATTGAAATGGTTCCCAATACAAGTTATGGGCTATTTAAATTAAAATGTGTTAAGTTGCTTTATTTTTAAGCCTTTTTTAGTTTTGCCATGCCCTGGATGGCTGAGAACCAACAGGTAGATAGAAATGAATATCTGGGGGGTATTATAACTTAAACGTAGCACTTGAAGCACCAGGGTTTATATAGAAAAATATTCAATTTTATTTTGTGGTTTTAAAGGCTCTACATTGAAGACAGATAGAAATTAAAGCACAGCTTTCTTTTTTCTATCTGTTCTCGGTTCCTACAGAGCTGTCTGCCTCTCCTCACGTTTCAAACTCTTCTAATGAACTAAAAGTTAAGGAGTTAAATATGAATGAGATGTTTGCTACCGTTAACAAAAAAAGCTCAAGTCTATGAAAGCAGTGTAGCAGTTTTGCTAATGATAATTCAGCCAAAGTAAGAAAATAACAAACTGCAGTCTGATCTTTATTGTTAATGTGTTTCTTCTTATTGAGCAGTGAAAGTAAATAAAATGTTTACATGTCTTTTGCTTTAAGTATTTACTTACTGGAGGGTTTTTTGTTTGTGCAGCAGAGCTAACAGCTAACAGCTAGCAGCTCTCTTCAGCAGCTCTGATCAGCCTGCGCCGTTCAGCTGCTGTTGCTCCTCCTACTTTGGACTGAACCATTGTTCTAATAATGGTAGTGGGGGAACTAAAAATAAATTCATATTAATTTCTCTGAGATAAATGGTAGATTTATTTCGTTCTTTGTTTTTTTTGCCTTTTCATATTGGTATTATTTAAATGCAAATGTTTCTTCAAGGATTTTTTTTGGGGGAGGATTCTAGACTTTTCCAAGATTGGGGGAGTCCGGGTCCCCCCGAGCCACCGGGATTTACGCCTATGCTTACGGTGAATAAACAATAGCTTAATATACCAAGAAGTAAGAAAACCCCAAAATTAATCAAATAAAAAAAAGAAATAAAATCGAAATAATAAGGGGGAAACAATATTAAGGAATTAATCGCTGAAACTCTTCAGTTATCTGGTTCATTGCTTTTTACACGTCTACTTCTGCGCCTATTTTTACTCAGGCACAGCAGCGGGTGTCCTGATGGGTCCTGGTCGTCATATTTTTAAACACGTGTTGAGGAACCATGGCGGACCTTCAGATGAAGCTGCTCCGAAAGAAAATCCAGAAAAGGACCGAAAAGAACCGGGAGAGGAAACAGAAGAGGACACAGCCGGAAGAAGAGGAGGCAGGTGTGCACGGTGAGTGATCCGGAACCGACTGACGGCTCCGAACCGGGACCGGGATAGTACCACAAGTTCAGGTCTGGCCCGAAAACTGGCTGAGAATCATAAGAGCCTACGTTAAACTGACTGATTACAGAGTAAAACTAAAAGCGAGCTGTTTTAATCAGTTTATCAGTTTTATTGTGTTTTATTCAGAAATATTCTGGCCGCGGGCGGGTTCCGGTGGTCCATTAGGTCCAGGTCGGAGGTTCTGTGATTCTGTGATCACGGCCCTCCATGCTGCTCTGTCACATCTGGAGCAGCAGGGGAGCTATGTGCAGATGCTCTTTGTAGACTACAGCTGTATTCACAACCCTTTGGAGAGCTTTCCTTTGAGCCGTAGTGCTGCTGTTATACCAGACGCAGATACAGTAGGTCAGTATGCTCTCTATGGAGCACTTGTAGAAGGACACCAGCAGCTTCTCCTTGATGCTGTTCCTCCTGAGAACCCTCAGGAAGTTCAGTCTTTGCTGGGCCTTTTTTATCAGCTCCAAGGTGTTCATGTTCCATGTGAGGCCCTGCTCAATGTGGACCCCCAGGAAACGGAAATCAGCTACCCTCTCCACGCATTTTCCCCCAATGGTTAGTGGTGTAATGTCCGTTTTATTCCTCCTGTAATCTATTATGAGTTCTGTAGTCTTTGAGTTGTTGAGGAGCAGATTGTTCTCCCTGCACCACACCAACAGCCGCTCCACCTCTCCCCTGTAGGCGGACTCGTCGCCTCCTGAGATGAGCCCCACCACTGTGGTGTCATCAGCAAACTTGATGATGGTGTTGCTGTGGTGGGCAGAGGTGCAGTCGTATGTGTACAGACAATAGAGCAGGGGGCTCAGCACACAGTCCTGTGGAGAGCCAGTACTAAGGCTGAGGGCAGTGGATGTATGTTTTCCCACCCTAACTCTCTGCTGTCGGTTGGTCAGGAAGCTCAGGATCCACATGCAGGTGGAGTGAGGGAGGCCCAGGTCCCCCAGTTTGTCCACCAGTCTGTGAGGGAGGATGGTATTAAAAGCAGAGCTGTAGTCTACAAAGAGCATCTGCACATAGCTCCCCTGCTGCTCCAGATGTGACAGAGCAGCATGGAGGGCCGTGATCACAGCGTCCTCTGTGGATCTGTTGGCTCTGTAGGCGAACTGGTGGTGGTCAAAGCCAGGAGGGAGAAGTGCTGTGATGTGACCCCGGACCAGTTTTTCAAAACACTTCGTCACCACAGGGGTTAGTGCCACTGGCCGGTAGTCGTTGAGGCAAGAGATGTGAGGTTTCTTGGGTATGGGGACTATGGTGGAAGATTTCAGGCAGGATGGGACTGTAGACAGGGCTAGGGACTGGTTGAAGATCCTGGTGAAGACTCCAGCCAGCTGATCGGCGCAGTCTTTCAGGACACGTCCAGGGACGCCATCAGGTCCAGCAGCCTTCCTTGGGTTGACAGCCCGCAGTGTGCGCCTTACCTCGTGCTCCTCTACAACGAGGGGTGTGGTGTTGTGGGTTGCTTGGTGTAGTGTGGCTGCCTCTGTTGGCTTCACCTCAAAGCGGGCAAAGAAGAGGTTCAGCTCCTCTGCCAGCGTGGCGTCGCCTTCCGCAGCTGCGAGGTTGGTCCTGTAGTTGGTGAGATGCTGGATTCCCTGCCACACCTGCCTGCTGTTGTTGCTGTCAAGGTAGCCCTCTATCCTCCTCCTGTAGTCAGACTTAGCCATTCTGATGCCGCTCTTCAAGTTAGCTCGGGCTGTACTGTAGACGGTCCTGTCCCCAGACCTGAAGGCGGCATTCCTGGTCTTTAGCAGTCGCTGGACCTCCTGAGTCATCCAAGGCTTCTGGTTTGGGAAGACCCGGATGCGTTTATCCACAGCTACAGTGTCAATACAGTTCTTGATGTAGCACAGTACACTGTCTGTAAAAACCTCCAGGTCCTGATGTTCAAAAACATCCCAGTTTGTCCTGTCGAAACAGTCCTGCAGCTGCTGTGTCGCATCCTGGGGCCAGGATTTGATGGTTTTGGTGATGGTTGGAGCAGTTTTCCTGAGGGGGGCATAAGCAGGAATTAAATGCAGGGACAGGTGATCCGACTGACCCAGGTGAGGAAGTGGTCTAGCCCTGTAGCCTAGCTTGATGTTGGAGTAGACTTTGTCCAGAGTGTTAGCCTCTCTTGTAGCACACTTTACATCTGGTGGAACTTGGGGAGCGCCGTCTTCAAGTCTGCATGGCTGAAGTCCCCCGCTATGATGTGCACAGCATCTGGATAGATGCTCTGCAGATGGCTAATGCTGCCATGCAAAAGTCCAATAGCTGTTTTAGCATTAGCATCCGGTGGGATGTAAACAGCGGTTACCATGACTACGGTGAACTCTCTGGGGAGGTATATTGGTCTGCATCTAACAGTCACATACTCCAGGTCTGGGGAGCAATGGCTGATGACAGTCGCTGTGTTAGTAACCAGGTGTTGTTCAGGTACACAGAGCCTCCTCCTCTGCTCTTACCGGAGTCCTTCGTTCTGTCGCGGCGCTGTACTGTGTAGCCTGCTAGCTCGATGGCAGAGTCTGCTACGTCTGGATGCAGCCAGGTCTCTGTGATCAGAAGAATACGGCTGTCCTTCACTGCGCTGTGAGATGCAGCCTGTAGTCTCAGTTCATCCATCTTGTTTGCAAGGGATCTGGCGTTGGAGAGAAACAGGCTGGTGGTTTGTGTGGTTGCCTCCGTAGCCTAGCTAGCAGTCCGGCCTTGCAGCCCCGCTTCTGCCTTCTCTCTCTACGCCGCCGTCGCTTCCTCCCTGCTGCGATGGTAATCCACGGCGCGCCGGGGCTCCTCGCTATGTCCCCCAGAATATTGAACAAGCGTTGAAAATCAGCTGTAACATCTCGTTGGTAGCAGGCACCGATCGTCAGGAGATCGTCCCGACTGTATATGTATATACACCGACCGAGAGAGCAATGAGTTGGCAGAAGATACAGAGCAACCAGAACCAGAACCAACCGTCTCAGAGACAGTTTCTACCCGATAGCAATAACAAAACTAAATGCAATCAAAAACAACCATTAATCATCATAAATGATGGATGAGAGAATGTGGCTGTTCTTACTTTTTTTTTTTTGCCAGTTTGTTGATTCTTGCATTGTGTGTAAATTGTGAGACAGTTATTTTTTTGTTTTTAAGCATATGCACCGACTGATGGCACCCTTTGAATTTCGTTGTTCTTGTGACAATGACAATAAAGATTTATCTTATCTTATCTTCCTGGACTCTTCAGGATGTTGTTTTTATTGGTTCCCTCAAGGTGTTAAGGGAACCAATAAGGTGTTGTAGAGGAAACTGTCCCAACAGAACGGAGCCGTCTTGCCACAGACCACTGCGCGTAACACAAACCCTGTAAATTCTAGGAACCATATCTAATAGGAACCATAGAATTGCACAAAAATCCGTGATGGATGGATGATGGATGGAGTCCCTGCTCCAGATTCAGTGAAAGAGGTGAACAGAACCTGGTACCAGATGCCCATTAAAATTCTGTTTACATCGTTTTAAACTGTGTGATTGTGAGTGGGAATAAAAATAGCAGCAGGTATGTTGTTCCATATAACACAGTAGGAGTGAAACAGGTAAACCTTTATGGATGAAACTCCACTAAAAACCCACCTGGTTAGGATTGTATTTGAAACGTAATCAATTACAAATTTATTGATGGAACTTGACTTAATGCTGTGTTTTGATTATTGATTCTATGTTGCTTTGTGTTTCTGTGTTTGATGTGATGTAAAGCACTTTGAAATGTCTTGCTGCTGAAATGTGCTATACAAATAAAATTAGATTGATTATTGATTGCGTCTGCTGATGACGCCATTATTCAGGACTGGAGTTTGACTCCTGTGATAAACCGATTGAATCGGTGCACATTTTTATTTCAAACATTTCTGTGAACTCTAATCTGATTGCCTTGAACAAACTGATATTTTGTATAAAATGCTGAATTTTAAATATAAGGAGCTGAATGTTTCTGGCTAAAATACTTTATTTTATGACGGCGCTTTAGAACCAGGCTATGAAAACATTTCGCTTTCATTACGAGAATAAAGTCTTAATAATGCGACAAGTAATAAGAGAATAAGATCTTATCAGAGTTGTAATATTGGTAGAATTATGTAGTAATTTTATCATAACTCCATAAAAAATAACAACGTTAATGTTGAGCATCTTCTGATGTTACATTTTGGTTTTACAAATAGGAAATAATCTTTCAGCACATCATTTTGTAATTTTATACCTCATTTTATTAATTTACATGTTGATGTTTTAAAGATAAAACTAGAAAATCTAAAATCGTTTTATTAATGATGGATTTTACCCAGACGGATGAACCCATCCTAAACTGTCAGTTCTGGTTCTGGTACAGGGAGGTCCAACGGGCCGGGTGAGGAAGGCTGGGAGGAACCGGCTGCTGCTGGTCCAACAGAACCAGAGCGGAACCAGCAGAACCCGGCTGAGGAAGAGGAGGCAGAGGAAACTCCTCTGAAGAAACAGAAGAAGAAGAAGAAGAGGAAGCTAGCAGATGGAGCCGCAGGTAGCGTTAGCACCAGGAAGCAGACTGGGTTTACTGGTTTCACTGGGTTTACTGGTTTCACTGGGTTCATGTTTCAGTTTCAGCTGAGAAGAAGATCAGGACTGAGGAAGAGGATGGATTAGACATTAATGATGAAGCAGTAGAGGAAGAGGAGCCTGAACTACCCACAGGACTGACAGGTAAGTGCTCAGCTGGTCCCTGAAGGCACCACCAGGTGGCGCTGCCTTCCAGCGGTGACGTTGACTCACAGCAGAAGAAGAAGAGCTGTAGCCTTCATCAGGATGAAGCTGACCTGCTGCTTTCTGTTCAGGCGCATTCGAGGACACCTCGTTCGCCTCTCTCACCGGCCTGGTCGGCGACCACATCCTGAGGGCGATCAAGGAGATGGGCTTCGATCACATGACCGAGATCCAGCACAAAACCATCCGCCCCCTGCTGGAGGGAAGGTGAACTGACCTGCTTCACTCACCGGCACTGTGGCAGGCTTCCTCCTGGTGACATCATCAGGTCTTCCTGGTGACATCATCGGGTCCTAATGATGACATCATCAGCTCATCCCATGGTTTCTCCTCAGAGACATCCTGGCTGCTGCTAAAACTGGCAGCGGGAAAACGTTGGCCTTCCTCATCCCGTCCATCGAGCTCATCAACAAGCTCAAGTTCATGCCCAGGAACGGTGAGTCTTCCTCCTGAGGCTCCGCCTCCTTGCTCTGCGTTCCTACTCTGAGGCTCCGCCCCCTCCGCCCTCCCTCAGGTACCGGCGTGGTGATCCTGTCTCCGACGCGGGAGCTGGCCATGCAGACGTACGGCGTGATGAAGGAGCTGATGGCGCACGACGTCCACACCTTCGGCCTCATCATGGGCGGCAGCAACCGCTCTGCCGAGGCCCAGCGGCTCGCCAACGGCGTCAACATCCTGGTGGCCACGCCCGGCCGCCTGCTGGACCACCTGCAGGTGAGACGGTGGAACTGCAGGCGAGTTCTGCACCAGAGGCTCGGTTCTGCTTTTGGTTGCCTCCCAGTTCGTCTCCCAGTTTACCTGCTGTCTCCTCCCAGAACACGCCGGGCTTCATGTTTAAGAACCTGCAGTGTCTGATCATCGATGAGGCCGATCGGATCCTGGAGGTCGGCTTTGAGGAGGAGCTGAAGCAGATCATCAAGCTGCTGCCCAGTACGTCCCACTGCAGCGCCGCGTTCTGACCCCCGGTGACCCCTGTTTTACCCCGTTTGCCCCGTCTCTGCAGAGAAGAGGCAGACGATGCTGTTCTCGGCCACTCAGACGCGCAGGGTGGAAGACCTGGCCCGGATCTCCCTGAAGAAGGAGCCACTGTACGTTGGCGTGGACGACCACAAGGACAGCGCCACCGTGGACGGCCTGGAGCAGGTAGGCCTCTGACCGACGGAGCCCCCCTGACCCCTATGACCCCGGCTGACCTCCTGACCCCTGCAGGGCTACGTGGTGTGCCCGTCGGAGAAGCGCTTCCTGCTGCTGTTCACCTTCCTGAAGAAGAACCGCAGGAAGAAGCTGATGGTGTTCTTCTCCTCCTGCATGTCGGTCAAGTTCCACTACGAGCTTCTCAACTACATCGACCTCCCGGTCATGGCCATCCACGTGAGCTCCTGACCCAAACCGACCCGGCTGATCGGTTCCGCTGGGTTCTGACCGGCCCATTTCTCCCCACAGGGCAAGCAGAAGCAGACCAAGCGGACCACAACCTTCTTCCAGTTCTGCAACGCCGACTCCGGCATCCTGCTGTGCACCGATGTGGCGGCGCGCGGCCTCGACATCCCCGAGGTCGACTGGATCGTCCAGTACGACCCGCCGGACGACCCCAAGGTCGGCGCCGGGCGGGGTGGGCAGCGCCGGGTGGCTAGAACTCTGACCTCTGACCTCTCTCTTGGTTCCCGTCTGCAGGAGTACATCCACCGGGTCGGCAGAACCGCCAGAGGCATCGACGGCCGCGGCCACGCCCTGCTCATCCTGCGACCCCAGGAGCTGGGCTTCCTGCGCTTTCTGAAGCAGGCCAAGGTGATCTCTGACCCCAGCATGACCTCTGACTGACCTCTGACCCCTGGCTGATCCCCAGCTCTGCTCTCTCTGCTTCAGGTCCCGCTGAGCGAGTTCGAGTTCTCCTGGAGCAAGATCTCCGACATCCAGTCTCAGGTAAGAACCCGAACCGGTTCTGTCCTCGGTTCAGTTCTCGGTTCTGACCCGGTTTGACCCGGTTGTGCCTCTGTCCCATGCAGCTGGAGAAACTGATAGAAAAGAACTACTACCTGCACAAGTCGGCCCAGGAGGCCTACAAGTCGTACGTCCGGGCCTACGACTCTCACTCTCTGAAGCAGATCTACAGCGTCGGTACCCTGAACCTCCCCATGGTGGCGCTGTCCTTTGGATTCACCGTGCCGCCCTACGTCGACCTCAGTATCCTTTTCTCTGCTGCTAAGGGTCTAGTCCGGGGGTTGGCAACGCGTGGCTCTTTAGCGCCGCCCTTGTGGCTCCCTGGAGCTTTTCCAAAAATGTTTGAAAATGCAAAAAGATGGGGGTGGGAAATATATATTTTGTTTTAATATGGTTTCTGTAGGAGGACAAACATGACAATCATTCTTAACGTTTTCCAATCCTATAAAAATGTGTAGAATAAATATTAAATTTCAACATTTCTGTCAAATGTTGACAGAAATGTCAACATTTGACATTGTTGTAGCCTGCGATGTTTCTTCCAGCTGGGCGGCGCCAGGCAGGTGGTAAACAAACCGGCGGCTGTGTGTGTGTTTGTGTGTGTGTGTGTGTTGGGTCATGGAGAGCAAAGAGGAAAAGAGAAACGTAGCCGAGGAGAAATTCTCCACTTCTTGGACCGAATCATTTGCATTTATTGCCAAAGCGGAAGAATTACCGGAATGTTGCTCTGCAGAGAGAAGTTGTCAAATATCAAAAAGAGTAAAAACAGTACCGTACTTTCCAGACTATAGAGCGCACCTTAATATAAGCCGCACCTACAAATTAAAAAAAAAAAAATTTAAATAAATAAAACTGGAAACGTAAGCTGCACCGGACTATAAGCCGCATGGTTCAAATCGTGGAGACAAAGTAGCAACTTACAGTCTGAAAAATCCGGTAATATGGAAAAACATTTAGGGAAAGTTTGTTACTTCAGCTGCTGCATCAAGATTAAAGTTACATGTTACAAGCCTGATGTAGAGAAAGTGTCCAGAGATCAGTGAACAGAAATCACATTAAGAACACAATCCTGCCATAAGCACATATATTTAGTAATAAAGTGGTTGTTTTTTAAATTGATTAGTGATTTTTTTAGTATATATTTAAAATGACACTAATTGATATCACTCAGGTTATATTGCTAAGGACGGTTGAGTGTCAGAAGAGAAGAGGAAGCTGCTCTGTTTTAAAATTGCACTGACTTGTTTGGCATTAAACTTAAACTGTATTAATTTAATTTTAGATACTTTATCTTTTCAAAAGGCTGCCGTTTTATTTTATAACTACAGGTTGCGTTTTTTGTTTGTTTGTTTTTGCACTTGGTTTGCTGGCCACGTTCCGTTTTGTTAATTTTTCAATCACATATTTAACGTGATTATTTACCAGGAGCCGTCGTTGTTACGCAAACTGCATCTGGGAGCAGATTTTTTTAGTTCCAAAAGGGAAAATATCTTTCCCTGTCCATCTTCATAATAAAAATGACATCAAAAATTAGATTTCTTTATTGCATTTATTTAATTTTATCAATGCAACAAAACATAATACATTCATATTGTAACGGGAGGTAAACTTAAAGCAAAACTGTAACAGAATAGTAATGTGGTGCATCATTCTTTCCAGGACTCACTGCAGGGAAAATAAACATTTAATCATGAATGCTCATAAATGTACGCACTTAGTCGTTGTTTATATTAGCTAAAATAGCTAATATAAACACTTAAAGCCTGTGTTGCCTTCATTATAAGGCTTATCATTTTTTGCAGCTCCAGACAGATGTGTTTTTTGTTTTTTTTTGGTCCAAAATGGCTCTTTGAACATGTTGGGTTGCTGGCCCCTGGCCTAGTCAAAACCTCAATAAAGCTGATCATCTCCGGTCCGGTTCATTTGTGGAGGTATGAATGGGCTTCCCCTCCCGGCCTGTGGGGGCGCTGCACCAAGAACCACTGAAGGAAACGACTCTGAAAAAGAAGCTGAGAGCAACTTCCTTCTTCACCAAATGGAAACAAAATGGAGGCCTCAGATTTGGAGGATTTCTCTTTATTTCTGCTGCTAGCGCTAAGCTAGCACGTTAGCTTTGGCTGGATTTACCCAGAATGCACTGCACTGTAGTCCACTTCCTGCTTTTGGAGCACTTGGTGTTCACATTCAAACTGAGGTTTGGAGGACCAGAGGTCAGAGGTCAACTAGCATCCACACTGAACTTTATTACAAGCGGACTGGAGTTGGGTTGAACCGGACTGGACCGGACCGGTGGGCTGTAGAAAAGCAGATACTCTAACTGGGATCTTTATTTATCTTTATTTTTAAGAATTGAATCTGATTTTTTGTTCTGATTGGAGAGAAGAACTTGCTGCTCCAAATGTTAAATCCTGAACCAATTCAGTCTGAACACAAAATCTGATTTTAGATCCATGTTCAGAAGTGAACCTGAATAATTCAAGCTTCATGGTTTCCATGGTTCCTCCTTGACTCCGCCTCCTCCAGACGTTCACAGCAGCAAAGGCCTGAAGCTGCAGAAACGCGGCGGCGGCGGCGGCTTCGGCTACCAGAAGGCCAAGAACGTCAGGAAGTCCCGGATCTTCAAACACGTCAGCAGGGGGCCGAGCGACCGCCGGCAGTTCTCCCGCTGAGCGGAGCGCCCCCTGCTGTAAATGCCCTGTAAAACTCAACATTTCTAATAAAGGAAACAAAGTTTTTTGTGTTTCTAAGCTTTATTTCACCGCAGACTTTGACTAGGACACTAATGATATTAAAACAAGGTTTTTATTTTGAAGACATTTCTTCTGCTCTAAAATCTTCTGCTCAGTTAATCAAGTTTCACAGAATGACAATTTGTCACAAAGATAAAAACATTTTCACGTCTGAATCTGGATTCTGTTGATCGTTTCTACATTTTATTTCCCTTTGAATATAAAAATATCCACAGTGGGTCGGAACCAGGTTTCTGGCTGAGGTTCTGCTGCCAGAGCGAAGTTGGACCAAACCTTCACCTGACCCAGTCGGACCGGTTCTGTCAGCTGGATGGTTGAACTGGGAGCGATCCCAATCGGATCCAAACTGGTTCTGGGAAGGCTGGCCAACATGGAGGTTCTGGAACAAATGAGATCTGAGACAAAAGGTTCTGGTTGGGTTGGAAAGGGTTCTGGTGGTCCCGCTCTGATATCACTGGTTTAAATGAGCAGAACTTTAACTAGGCCGGTTCTTTCAGAAGCTCCAGGGTCGGTTTCATCTCCAGAACCAGCACGGTGCCCGGTACCATGTGGACTCAGTCGGATCCCTGCTGCCAACCTGTGAGGAGAAACGGAGCGGGTTCAGAACCTCTAAACCCGGTTCTGCTGGAGGAACAACGGCTGTCTGAACCAGGTCGCTACGGCGATTCCCAACACGTCGACTGTACGGGAATCGTTCCGATCGATTAGTTCCAACTGATCTTATTGATCAATCAGAGCACAAAGCTCAGTTTGTCATTCAGAATATTTAAAAGGTTTGTTTCCAAGGAAACCAGCAGCATCACTCCTCCATCAGAACCCAGGGACGCTCCAATGAGGATAAAGAAACAATAAATAAATCAGAATAAACTAGAGATTTACATGAATAGACCAAAAGGTGGTTCTGTGAGGTCCAGGTGGATCCAAGGAGAAAAGAATCGGGCTTTTCTTTCTAACTTAGACAAACTGACAGGAATATAATAGTCTTATAATTGATGGAGTTTAATGTTCTGAGACTAAGAGAATAACAAGAAGTATTTAATTTCTGTAGTAATCTTTATAAATCTTCACATACAGAACAAATTACTTCATCATTTTTTTCATAAAGTCAGAAATCTGCTGTTCACTGTTGATCACTGACTACAAGATCTTAACCAAAGTTTTGGCAATGAGGTTAAAAACTGGTTTACCTAAAATATTTAGTCAAACCCAATCCGGTTTTCTGAAATCCAGATCCATCATAACAACATGCGCCTGGTTCTGGACCTTATTGATTATAGTCATTAATAAGAGATGATGGTTTTATGTTGTTTTTAGATTTACACAAATCTATTTATCAATTTATTTATATTATTGGTTTTGGAAATAGTTTTCTTAATATGATTACTATGTTAAACACCAATATTAACATGTATATATATATATATATATATATATATATATATATTAATATTAAGCTGTGTGTCTTTGTCACAGGGCTCATGCCCCAGATTCAAAGTAGAAAGACGAATCAGACCAGGCTGCAGTATCTCGCCTCTCTTATTTATTATAGTCACAGAACTACCAGCAATAACAATTAAAAACTCTAATATTGAAGGTCTGGAAATAAATAACCAAAAAATAATCATTAGCCAATTTGCAGATGATACAACCCTCTTCCTAAAAAACAAAGAACAAATTCCTTTAGCTCTAAAGGAAATAAAGTTGTTCTCTCAGGGCTGCAGCTAAATGTAAATAAATGTGAAATTATGAGTATCCATAATTGTTCTGATTCTTCAATTTTCAATATTCCAGTTAAAAATGAAGTTAAATACTTAGGCATGTGGATTAAAGCTACCAGTGTTAGAAACAATTTACAGGACAACATTGATAAATGTGAAAAAACCTTAAATATTTGGCTTCAAAGAGATTTCAGGCTGTTGGTTATTAACAGAAACTGAATCCTAATCCAGGCTGACGATTCCATCCCTCCAAATATCATAAAACAGATTAACAGAATTAATTTTAACTTTATTTGGAAAAACAAACACCATTACACCAGAAAAAGTGATTTGCTAAAACATTTTGAGGAAGGTGGTATCAAGGCAATCGATTTAGAAATTATGAATGGTACTTTAAAAATTAGATGGCTTCAGTCCTTTTTAAAAAACGGTGATTTTATTTGGTTTGTTAAACCGTCGTTTGTATTTCAAAAAGTTGGAGCTATTGAGCTGTTATTGAAATGTGATTTTGAATTATCTAAACTCCCTATAACTCTTTAATTTCCATCAACAGGTTTTGTTACAGAGGAAGTTTATGTTTAAACAACTTCAGCCTCATAATGTTCCACTGTGGAACAACAGAGCCATTCTATGTGTAGAAGATCTATGTTTCTAGAAGATTGGTGGAATAAACAAATCTGGTCAATTATTCATTTACTGGATGGAAATGGTGAAATTCTGAGTTTGGAGGAATTTAACAGGAAGTTTGGAGCTGATTGTTCACTAACAATTTATAAGAAAGTTTTATATAGTTTCCCTAATGTCCTCATTCAGTCAGTTAAAAACTATTTACCTAATTTCTTTATTCCAAGACTTCATAAGATTCAAACTGAGCATGTGGACATTAGAGATAATAAACAGGGTTTTGAATCAATAAATAATATAATAATAATATTCAATAAATAACATAAACACAGTTCTCTTACAAAATTTTTACAAATCTATAATAGTCCAAATAAGGACTAATTATTATTATTGACATGTTGTGAGTTTGTCATTGTTATTCTTGTATATTCAATAAAAAAGTTAACTGTAAAACTAAAGCTGCCTTTGTTGCGCCTGACAGAAATTAATAATAATTTTAAAAAACCAGGGACGCTCCGATCCTGATCATCGATCTCTGCCGATCATTTGTTGCTTTAGGTATAAATGCTGCTATGTGATCCGGCAATAAATTCACCTAATTTAGACATAAAACATGCAAAATACTTGCAGGCACAAAACAGCAGCTATTCAGGCAAAATGACTGAAAAATAATATTTCACTGAATATTAATCAGTGAAATATTATTTAACAGTAAGACTGTCAGCCATAAATTATACAAGTCAGATTAATCTTACAACACTGGCTGAGTAATGCTGGTTCTGATTGGTTGGTTCTGACTGAGCTCAGTAATTCTGCAGCAGGCCAGGATTCAGAGATCGATTCTTTTTCCAGAGATTATTTGTCTGACGTCAGGACAGTGAAAGTTTTAATACGTCTGTAAAATGGTTAGTTTAGTTTAAGCTACAAGCTGCGGCTCAGCTGCTGCTCGCTGTGACAGTTCAGTCTGGAGGTTCAGCGGCTCCGTCTGAAATATCACCTCCAGTAGAGGCGGTCCAACAGCCGGAGCAGAACCGGCGTCTCGCTCCGCAGCTCCAGACTTGAATTATTGTTCATCTTTCTGACCGTGTTGGAAGCTGCGCTGCTCTACCTGCTGTCTGGATCCGGACGTCTTTGGTTCCTGCGTTGAGCCTCCATGCAGCCAAATCAATCAAGTGTTTGGTTTTTAAATATCTTATTAGCTTGGTTGTGTTGATGCGTTGTGACGAGCTTCGCCCAGAGGTCATTCTCCGCCGCAACACGCAAACGTCTCATCCACTCTGAGCGTTAAAGCTCCTCGCGACACGATTTGCGCCTGCGCAGTGAGATAAAGCTGATCTGTGATCGGCAACAAGAGACAATGATCGATCACCAATCATCATGCTGCATCACGGAAATCGGCCGATTATGATCAGTCGGCACACCTCTATCAGAACCAGAACCGTTCTGAGTACCAGCGGCTATCTGCTAGAGGTTCGAGAAGACAGAGCAGAAGAACTGAACCAGGAGAACGTTGTACTTTAGAGAAAAGCAAGATTTTGGCTTCATCCGGGAGACAAACAGAGAAGCTCTGAGCCGCCATTAAAGATAAGAGAGCAGAAGGAGTCATTCAGTCCGCTGCAGCAAAAACACGCAACCAATGAGATGACGTCAGGCTTCAGGCGTCAAAGACGTTTACAGCGACGATGAAACATCAACATGTCCGCAAGTAGAAATAAAAATGAACAAACAGGAAAACATTCAGGCAGAATGTGTGTGTCTATGTGTAAGTGAATTTTGCCCAAAATAATAATGATAATAATAGTGTGTATGTGTTTGCAATGAGATGTTTGTATCCATGTGTTTGGAGCCACCTAGTGGTGTGATGAGTGACTGCATGCAACGGGTCCTTCAGGCGCTCTCTCGGCTTCCCCACCAGCTGCAGCTCTTCGCTGTATTTTTTACTTAGGGTCATATTTTCCTAATTCAACATTAACAACATACTGTAAGATCATTTAGCAATTACTAATGTGATTTATAAAGTTTTCTTGTGGTTGGGCTGGACAGAAATGACCCTCTGAGTGGGAGCTGCTCCAGTTGGTGTTAGTGGCTGAGCGCTAGGTCACGATGCTAACTGTGTTTTGATTTTCAGCTGTTGGGCCACCAGTCAGTCACATTGTGAGAGTTTATTTTATATGGCACTAGGTGGCAACAACCAACCAAGGCTACACTGGCGCTGTGACAAGCAAGAAGGCTTACACATGCGACCAGAACCAGAACCAGACGAAGGAACCAGAACAGCCTGATGTCATAAGCTCAGGTGGGTCGGTCCACCTTAAAACACTGATGTGTTCAGAACCGAGCTGGTTCTGAACACATCAGAACCCTGTGTTAGACGCGCATGCAGCCCATCAGAACCAGCAACATGCAGCACGGCTACGGCCGGACCTTAGGGGTCCACTCTGATGGGGCCTAGGGACCAGCAGGGGGCGCCGTTCGTCGTCTTCCCTACACCTGTGTTCAGCCAATGAGAGAGTATCCGGCATGAGGCCCAGTGAGACTCTGGTTCTGGTTTCAGGTGGTGCGGCAGCTTACCGTTACTGGTGCAACTGGTCTCTGACGTCTCCCAGTTCATGGATTTCTGGACGGCCTTCTTCCAGCGAGCGAAGCGCAACTCGCTCTCTGGTGGAGGACAGACGCTGGTTCAGTTGGAGCAGAAACAGCCACTAGATGGCAGCAGATCATTATTCATTATGCAAAGCAGGTCTCTGACCAAAGTCTTCATTCAGAAGCTTCTTCAGATTCACTGTAACACAGACTGCTACAGGAGATCCACATTAACTCTGAAAAATCTCAATGAATATAAGCTACAAGGTTACATTTCGCTTGGATCAATAAAGTGTTTTTGAATTTGAATGACTACAGTACAGCTAAATGACCAGCAGGCGGTGTGTTGTGTGGTTCTGGTTCTGACCCTGCGTGTTGATCTGAGGCTGGTACCGCTCAGCCGTGACCTGAGGCAGCTGATCTGGGTTCAGGTTCCAGACCTCCACGCCCTCAGCGGCGCCGGCCGCCATGGCTGCACCCAGAGCCGTGGTCTCGGACATGCTGGGTCGCACTGAAAGGAGGGACAGACACAATCGGAACCAGAACCGGACCAGAACATATTACACTGTAAAAACTAAGACAAATTTACTCATTTTAATTACAATCATGAAAAATGATTTACTTGTATCCCAACTCTGTTATGTTTGGACTCAGAAGGTGATTCAGGTCATTACCTGTGATGGTGGACAGGTCAAAGGTCAGAGGTGACTGTCTCTGACAGAACCAGAATCGGTTCTAAAACCCAGAGTCAGGCTTTGTGTGCGGTTCCGTTCTTACCGACGGGGATGCAGAGGATGTCGGCCTGCAGCTGCATCAGCAGCCGGTTCCCGGTCATGCCTCCGTCCACGCCCAGCACCGGCAGCGGGATGCAGCAGTCCTGGTTCATGGCGTCCAGGATCTGGCGCGCAGCAGAACGACCATCAGACTTTAACTGGACCTCAGCAGAACCAAAGCTTCTTTATGCCTGCTCACCTCTCTGGTCTGGAAGCAGACAGCCTCCAGGGCGGCAAACGCCAAGTGGCTTCTGTTGGTGAACTGGGTGAGGCCGCAGATGATGCTGGGAACAGCCAGAGGTTAGCACAGCTTTGGACCCACAGACCAGACCAGTTAGAGGAGCAGAGAGTCTCACCCTCTGGCGCTCGGCTCCCAGTACGGAGCGTAGAGGCCGGAGAACGCTGGAACGAAGTAGCAGCCGTAGGATGTTCCTGCTTCAGCTGCTAGCTGCTCTGAAACCACAGGGTGGCGCTAAAACACTCACAAGCTTCTGAGGAGAAGCTTCTGTTGGGAAGCTTCTCCTCCCAACAGAAGCTTCCTGGTTCTGGTATCAGAACCAGGCTTCAAGAATTACCGATCTCAGAGGACGACTGCACAATGCACATGTTGTCCCTCAGCCAGCGAATCACTGCTCCGGCTATAGCCACCGAACCCTGCAGAGAAACACCAGAGCGTTTCAGTCAATACATTATGACCAGCCTCATCCAGGCCTCTTGAGCTGCTCAGTTGTCTGGGGGCTTGTGGGTAAATTAGAGTTAATAAATGAAACATTAACCAGGATTCTGAAGTGTGATAACGGCACTTGGAGAAATGTAATGTTTCAATTGTTGATTTTTTGATTCAAATGCTTTACATCATGTAAAGCATTTGAACTGCCTTGTTGCTGAAATGTCCTATACCATAGGTGTCAAACTCTGGCCCGCGGGCCAAATTTGGCCCGCAGTGTAATTATATTTGGCCCGCGAGGCAATTTCAAATTAATATTAGAGCCGGCCCGCCGGTATTATACAGTGGCAACGCTGTGACGCCGCACTCACCGCTTATACTACAAATCCCATAATGCTCTGCTGTTTTTTGGCGCGTCAATCAGGACAGAGGCAGACACGCCTCCTCCTCTGTGTCAGTAGCACTTATGGTAGCGGACATGGATGTATTAGGAAGGTGGTGATCCGTCTTCTTGCGCACTCCTTGGGTGAAAGCCCCGGCGCACCCCGCATCCCCGGGCCTCTCCCCCAAACCACACTGTGACCTCAAACTACAGCTGTCACTGTGTTACCCTACCAAAAAATGGCAAAAAGAAAGACAGAAAATAGAACTTTTCTGGACAGGTGGGAGACAGAATATCTGTTTACATATGTATGTGAGCAACTTTTCTCCTCAGTGAAGATGACCAAAACGTCTCACAGGAGACGTCTGACTGACGAACACCTTTGTTCGATAATGAAGGTTTCCTCAGCTCAAACTCTGAGCCCCAACATTGATGAACTGGCATCCAAGAAAAGATGCCAGGTATCTGGCTTGGCTGCATCAGAGTAGATCAGTGTGTCGCAAAATGAGCAATAAATACGTTTTCTATGCACCTTTTCTTGTTACTCCAAGGCCTGAATGGTTTATTCATAGTTTATTTAATGATTTATTCATAGTTGTTATGTTATTTTCAAATTTATTAGTCTGTGTACGAAGCTAATTTTGACATTTACCTCAGAAAGGAGGCTTTCAATTTTTATTTAAATTTTATTTAATATTCCATTTATATGTTTTATTATTATTATTAGCAACTCAATTTTGCACACCTGCACTTTTAAGTTATATAAGCCTTGCTTGTTCAATATTTATTGTTAAATCAAAACTTGTTTGGGTCCATATTAAAAGATTCATTTGTTCAACCTTGGCCCGCGGCTTTGTTCAATTTAAAATTTTGGCCCACTCTGGATTTGAGCTTGACACCCCTGTCCTATACAGATACAGTTGATTGGTTGATGAGTTGATTAATTGGTTGGTTGGTTGATTGGTTGTGTTAAGATGGCCCTTAGCGGGAGGCTGAAATAGGAGTCTGGAGGCAGGGGTAGTGCAACCAACCAGGTGTTTTAATCTCCAACATTTAACAAAGATGACATTCCTGCTTACATGGTCATGAGGTGTCGCAGCACCCGCACCTATTACTCCTATCATGTGGCCAACATGCAGGCTTTGTAATCCTGGGCGGCACCAATTAACACACTTCTCAAAAGACAGGATAGAACAAACCACATATACACCAAACAACTTAACAAAACAACCAATCTTCAACACATAAATAACAAACATTCTTCATGGTTACATACTCATTTGCTATCTAAAACTACCCTCATATAAATATTAATTTATTCATCACTGCTAAAATGCCTCAGGCTTTGTTCCCCCTCTTCCATCTGCACTTGGTCTCTTCCGGAATCTTTATCAGGTGTTCAGGCCCCCGGGGACTCTTTTCGCCTGAACACCCTACAGAGGAACAGACAGAGGTAAGCCATAATCTACCAACATTTGTAATACATTTCATAATTACCATACCTACTTCATTTATATTATTCCCCCCAGGACACCCTCAATACCCACTGAGATGCCCTGCATAAAACACCCAATAAAATACTTCAATCTATTTGTACCCGTCTCATTATCATTTACACATAATTAAAGTGTTATCCTGACCAGTAATGAAGACCTTCATTACAGGTTGGGTGGTTGATTGATTAATTGGTTGGTTGATTGATTAATTGGTTGGTTGATTAATTGGTTGGTTGATTAATTGGTTGGTTGGTTGATTGATTGATTAATTGGTTGATTGATTGATTAATTGGTTGGTTGGTTCCCCAGCTCACTGCCCTGCATGTTTTAGGTGTTTTCTGAAGTGCATCTGAATCAGACTCAGTGAAGCAGTGAAACGTCCAAAACATTAGCGGCGTCTCGGACCAGACGACATGACTGATCAAATGGTCCCACTGCCCTCCAGTTTACTGATCAGGAACTTCCACTGAGCAGGATCTGGACCTGGCAGTCCTCACCCTGCAGGGCAGGATGTCCCCTGGTCCCGACCCGTTGGTCGGAAGGTTCAGACAAACCTAGTGTAGAACTAACAAGTCTCACCTCCAGAGCGTAGCAGGCTGGCTTGTCCCTCCCCAGCTTGTAGGCGATTGTAGTGATCAGGCCGTGTTCGGACATCACCGGCTGCCAGAATCACCAGAAGACAACGAACTCAGTTTGGATCACAAGAAACGGTTCTGACGGTTCTGAAGCGTCTTACCTTGGTTCCTGTGTTCCTGAGCAGGAAGCATCCCGTCCCGTAAGTGTTTTTGGCCTGGCCTTCCTCAAAGCACATCTGACCGACCAGAGCTGCCGACTGGTCCCCGAGACACTGACAGAGATAACGACACCGTCAGGTTCTGGAGGAACCGGTCCAAGATGGAGGACCGGCAGAACCTTGACTGGACTCCTGACAGTACAGCAGAAGGCCCTTACCCCCGAGATGGGAACCCCTGCCAGCGAGCCAGACCTCTGGAGAAACAGGAAGAAGGTTCATTTGGACGCCATCATCGACATCGACTGTCTGATTGAAATGCATCACTGTGCAAAAGTCTTAGGTCGTTTTTAAACAATTCTTTGGACTTTGGCTGCAGTCCAGTTCTGAGCATTGTAAAAGCAAATGGTTTTGGTTTTTGGAGATTTAAACGAAATCTCACCGAAGTGGATCATAAACCATGATGGGTTGTTCTGTAGAACCTGGACAAAGGTCCAATAAAGTGAACCAGTCATGCATTCCTCTGATCTTTGGTTAATATCTTTACCCAACAACAGAGCTTCACCGCAGAGACCAAAGTGTAACAATCTGACGCTGTTATCAGATCAGATTTACAGGGAAGTTCAATAAAACGTCCCACAGCAGAATGAAGAGCCGCCACTGACCAGAACCGGGTCGTCTGGTACCAAGCCCACATGTTGCTCAGTTCTGAAAAATAAAACCAGCGACTGTTTAGAGGATCAAAACGTCAAAAAGAAGCTAAAAGCGGTAAAAATGTTCTGGACCAAAGCAGTGAGGCGTGCAGCTGACCTCTGGACTGCAGATCGGGTCGGGTCGGGTCCAGAAGATAAGATATGAGACAAACACTGACAGGACATTCAGTTGGACCTGAACAAACAGTGTGCAGCAACCGCGTTGTGATCAGAACCAGACCGGTTCTGATCCAGAGCAGCAAGCAGCTTCACACATTCATTACAACAAATCATTCCTAAAAATCATCTAACAGAACCTGGTAGGCTGGTAAAGCCACCGGTTCCAACAGGTCGTCACGGCAACTCAAACCCGGTTGAATAAATGTGAACTTTCTCTACTGAGGCTTAAAGGGACGGTTTCGTACTCATGGATGTTGGATTGCTCAACGGTAGCAACATGTTGCCGCTGCTGGTCTGAGTGAAGACGGTCCATCGGGACGGAAACGCCGCCATCAGTCCTGATGAGCGCAAACAGGAAATGCCTCGTATTCACTGAGCGGCCATGTTTTAACGACGTTCGCTGTCATGACATGATGGAGTTTGGATGTTCACTGAATCAAACTGGAAACCAGAGGTCTGGACTGGTGAAGCACCAGTAATCGCACTGGACTTCCTGGAGTCGCTGGCAGGAGGCGGAGCCTCAGTGCGACCCTTCAGACGTGATTCCATGTTTTATTGATTCATGACTAAAATACAGAAAAGAATCATTTCTGCTGCAGTTCATTCAGTTTAATATTTTCATACCTGAAAAAATCCGGGTTTCAGTTCCGACCCAACAGAACCTCCAGTTATTCTGACTGACGCTTTCTGAAAGGTTTCAGTTCTACGTTAGCGGTTCTGACCCGGTTCCATTAGAACCTCTTCATTCATAAAGAACTTATTTTAAGCAGAAAGTTCAGATTTTTAGCCAATGGGCACATAACGTACCATGGTTCTAGAGTGGCCTAGTTAAAGTCCAGACTTCAGGAAAATAGCACCAAAAATGTGTAACGGTGTAACTTCTTTCAATAAGTAATGGGTCAGAACCAGAACATAGACGTTAGAAAAAAATCATCAAAATCTTTTAGTTTCACAGATTGTTTCTTCTTCTTATGATTAATTATCATCGTTATGATTAATTATCGTTATGATTATCATCGTTATGATTAATTATCATCGTAATGATTAATTATCGTTATGATTAATTCTCGTCGGCGTGGCGTTCAGGGCTCACCATGCGGCCGTAGATCTCAGAGGAGCTTCTGACGGCGGGGAGGATTTCCATCGGGACGTCAAAGAAACTGGAAACACAACCGAGTCCATCAAACCGAAGCTTTAAATGACTGGTCAACTGGTCAGAACCGGTCAGAATGAGCCAGAACTGGAACCAGCCAGAACCGGTCGTAAATGAATAGTAGCCTGGATGAGAAATGATCCAAGCTCCAACTTAAGAAGGATAAATTCAGTTTGCAAACTCTTGTGGGAAAATATTCCCGGCACCTGAAGCACCAAAACATTCCTGGGAAACCGATAAGCTCTGGATCTGAGTCCAGACCCAGAAGGAACGGCTTTGAGATCCGGTTCCTGAGAGCCGGTTTCTCCTGCTAGTGAGACGGACTGGTCCAGGTCACCTGCAGAGCTCGGGGTCCCAGTCCAGGCTGTGGATGTCGAACAGCAAGGTGCGGCTGGCGTTGGACACGTCCGTGACGTGGACTCCTCCGTCTCGGCCGCCCGTCAGACTCTGGAGGAGAGAGAGAGCTCTTTAACCAGTGGGAATAAAAACCTGGAGCTGGAACCGGCGGCCTGCTGCTCCTACCCAGATGATCCAGGAGTCCACGGTCCCAAACAAGGCCCGCTTACTCAGAACCGCCTGCCGCACCGCCTCCACATTGTCCAGCAACCAACAGAGTTTCACAGCACTGAAGTAAGTGCTGATGGGGAGTCCGGTCTTATGCTGCCAGGCGAGTCCAGTAGAACCCACGGGAGAACCAACAACAGGTTGACCTCAGTGGCTCCCTGACCTCTCAAGATTTAGGGTTAACGGTCCTACCTTCAGGTGGTTCTTGCTCCTGCCGGGAGTTTTGCTGATGAGTCTCTCCACAGTGGACTGCGTCCTCAGGTCCAGCCAGACTGCAGAACAGTACAGAACACAGAGATTAGAACGTCCACATGATCAGAGTCTGACTGCTTCTGAGAGGAGGTCAGCTAACCGTCCGCCACTTGGAAAATCTGGAGGCCTTAGCAGGAGAAGAGTCCAATTTGGTACAGTATAACGAGTCCTGTTCGATCTTTTAAAGAGTTCAGTTATGGTAAAAACTGGTGGACTCTGTCAGTCAACTGAACCAAACCTACTGGAATCTCCATGTTTTCCTTGCAGCTCTTGTTCTTTTGTTCTTGTGAAGGGTCTGAAATAAACCTATCCATCCATCCACCCCTTTGTATTGAACTTAATCCAGGGTCAGACCGTGGGGGCATCAGTCTAACGTGGGAGGCCCAGATTTCCTTCCAGCCTCCTGGTCCAACTCTACCAGGAGAATCCCACAGTGTTCCCAGAGAAAAGATCGTCTCTCCTTGCAGAGGAAACTCATTCCAGTTGCTTGTATCCATATCCTCGTTCTTTTGGCCTCTACCCAAAGCTCATGACCATAGATCCAACTCAGCTCTCTTCACCATGACCAATCGGTACAGTGCTCGCTTCGCTGCAGAGTCCACCAATCCGCCTTCATGAGCTCAGAGATACTTAAACTCCTCCATCCTTAGGCCATCAAAACAGATCCCCTCAACGCATTGGCTGGTCTACAAACACTATGAACAGAATCGGTGGCAAGGGGCAGCCTGGACGGAGTCCAGCTCTCACCAGAGTCCGACTTGCTGCCAATAATGAGGACCAAGCTCTGGTAGCGGTCACCAGCACCAGGGACCAGCAGCCCATATCAAAAGGTCTGGTACCCCTGCAAGACTTCCTGAGGAACATAGTCCAACACCTTCCCCAGGTCTACAAAATGGACATGTAGACTGGTTGGGTGAACTCCCAGAACTCTCCAGGACCCTGCTGAGGGTGTAGAGTTGGTCCAGTGATCCATGACCAGGATGAAAACCTGGTTTAGTAACTTAATGAACCTAAGACATAAACCTAACCTAACCTAGATGAACCCAACCTAAGCTGGCTGCAGAGCTGCTGACTACCTCCATTGCGGAGTAATGGAGAAGCTTCCTTCCAAGCCTCTGCAGGTTTTACTGGAACCAGTCCTTACTGGTTTCATGTGCTGGACTCACCGATGGCGTTGTAGAGCGGCTCTCCGGTCTCCTTGTCCCAGACCAGGGTGGTTTCTCTCTGGTTGGTCACCCCCACCGCTGCAGAGCAACAACAACAATGTGAACGTGGATGAAGCTGCAGAAACAGAACCGCGGCAGCGTTCAACCTTTGATGCGGGACACGTCCACGCTGAGCTGCGCCAGCTTCTGGCAGGTCTTCTCCAGACACTCGTGGACAGTGTCCATGATCTCCCTGGGGTCCGCCTCCACCCACCTGAGGAGATGATTGGTCCACACATGTTCAGCATCTCTTTGCACTAAGTCCAGGTTCTGCCTCCTAACAGATGACTGAATGGAACTGGCTGAGTCCTAGTCCAAACATAGCCGATATCTGGGAAAACTGACACATTTTTATGTGCTTTGGCCTTTCATCCACACAAAAACATCTAATGTCACTAAAAACGATTATTTATAAAAACTATGACCAAAGGGGAGATGTGAGAAACCTCTGGATTTGAGTGTGTTGGTGGAAAACGTCGCATTCCAGTCAAATAATGCACCAATATTTCCAGTTACATCGTCTTGAGTTTTAATAACCCTATTTTCTAATGCGTAGAAAATAGTTCTACCTACAGATGAACCGCCTGGCGCCATGTTTGATTCCTAACAGGAAGTCGTGGATGTTTTGAAGGATTCTGATTGGCTGACAGGTTTTGCCTTAGCTCTACACTGCCCCCTCTGGCTTAGAATGTTTAAACAACGCTCAGACGCAGATTTATTTGGGTTCATGCGGATTAAAACTTTTGTGAAAGCGATCCCGTGTCTACGATGTCCAGAGTCTCACCCTTCTTTGGGGAAATGTTGCTTGAGCTCCACCTGGTGGTGGCTGATCAGCTGGGCTGTTTTAGTGTTGAACACCTGCAGAGAAAAGCAGCCAATCAGAGAGCAGGACAGAAGGGATGTTCAGCTCCGCCTCTGACATGATGGAGCAGGGGTCTCAAACTCCAGTCCTGGAGGGCCACAGTCCTGCAACTTTTAGATGAGCCTCTGCTGCAGCACCTGAACAGAATAATTAGGTCATTAAAGCTCTGAGACCTGATCTACAGAAGGAGGAGGTCATTAAGTCATTTCATTCCAGTGTTTTGTACTTGTGGCACATCTAAAAACTGTAGGTCTGCGGCCCTCGAGGCCTGGAGTTTGAGACCCCTGTGATAGAGACACCCAGCTGGGGCTATTAAAGGCTATCCTGGACTATTCTGTACTCCTCTGTCCAGCTCCTGATGAGCCATCAGGAAGGCGGCTCCCCGGGCAGAAACCCGCCTGACTCCAACAGGAAGTGAGTCGTTTCAGGCTGCAGGAAGCTGAAGCGGTGAGTGACTGCAGCCAATCATCCTCCTTCGTCCCTGACACTTCCTGTTGTCAGATCACAGTGCTAACACCGCAACCCTCAGCTTCATCAGCCGGACCTCGGCTGCAGACCAGCTGACATCACAAACTGGACCCATGATGTCACCCGCACACCTCGCCGCTGTCTCACTGTGCAAATGAGGAGGGCGGGGCCTTAAGACGTCTGCCTCTTTACACTGCATACAGATGGATGATGGGAATCGACCCGACGAACACCATCCATCCATCCGGTTCTGGTCCGTTTCCAAAGAAACTGGGAGTTAACCAGGTCCAAGTTTGTTCCCAGTTTAGGATTCTAGCTGAGCTCCAGGATAATGATATAAAATAATTTAGCGTTTCATTTTTCTCTCCATAGAAGCTCCACCTAGTCTGCATTCTGATTGGCTGGTTCCTTCCTGGAGGCGGGGCATCAGCTGATCGTTCTCCTCTCCTGCTGCCAAACGTTTTATGTTCAGTTCTGCTGTGACCTCCAGATGGCAGCTGGTACAGATCCGGTTCTGGTTCTGGTTCTGGTGGAGGTTTCTTCCTGTGAACGGGGAGTTCTCCTCTCCACTGCCGCCCCCTGCTGGTCAGGAGGAATGATGCTCTGCTGGGTTTCATTCCATAAAAACTTTTTAAACTAGTTGAAATAAAGATGATATTGGATGTGAATCAGCTGCAGAAATAAATATGCTGACTTCATATTGCTGATATCTAACAACGCATTTTTATTTCGAACGTGGTTTTATAATTACTATGAGTTTTCTGACCCGGTTCTGGTTCTGTTGGTTCCGAGGAGCGGATTGGACCAGGAATGATTAACCAGCAGCAGCAGCGATCACTACTGACGTCATGAACAGTAAATGAATGAAAACAGAAACTTTAAAAGCAGCAGAAGTTGCTGTAAAACCTTTCCAGAATGAAACCTCGGTTCGGTTCGGTTCGGTCCACTCACCAGGAACCTGGTGGAGCTGGTTCCCTGGTCAATGGCAGCCGCCAGCGGGTCCATGTCTGCAGCTCGCCTCCCGGGACTCGAGTCCTTCTGGGCTTCCTTCGGCGCAGGGGGCGGGGCCGCCGGAACCGGCCGGAGTTTACCGAACCAGAGGTCTTGTGCGAAGCGTCGGGAGCGCGCATCGCAGCCAGAGAGGCTGTCTGGAGCTGTTAGTGCTCCGTTTGTGCAGCTTTGGTTTCTGAAATATTAAAAGTTATTTTGTAGGTCATCCAGAGTTCACCATCCCCCCATGTTGCTCCAAAACAAACCAAACTGGGCAACACAGTTAGTGCTCCGTTTGTGCAGCTTTGGTTTTCGAGATATTAAAAGTTATCATTTCGGCCGATTCAATCACCATGTTGCTCCAAACATCAACATTTTTGCTTTACAAAATAATTTTCAATAATGCATTGTTACTAGTCTTGTGAATTGGCAATTTAAGTACTTGTTACATTTTTATTTCCCTTTGGAATAAATTATCTGTTTCAACAGGTTTAAAAATTCTGGACTTCAAATATAAGTTGTGAATTTAAATAAAAGCATATGTAAGCTATCCATGCATCCATCCTCTCTGCTTTGCATCGAGTCAACATTTTATATGAAACCTGAGCATTAATTTACTTACCTTGTTCAAAAATCAAAATCAGGGTTGGAAAAATTCCAAAGATGACTCTTTCAAAACGATTTCTTTCAGACTGCTAGAATAATTTTAAGGACAGGTTGAAATTACACCTGCTCTGCCGCAAAAACACTCGCTGCAGTGTGGGCGGAGCCAATCACAGTTCACGCTGTGAGAACTTTGTCAAAGTTGGCAAAACATTTTACGTGCTTTTAAAAATCCACGCACATACATTTAATGTCAGAAATTGGATGAAATGAAACTCGTTGCATTTAAAATATATTTACTAAATATAAAGTACATTACTTGGATGAACTTTGTTGAACCAATGACGCTGCCGTGCACTTCCGGTTTTACTCTGCAAAAACTTTATTTGCTCAAGCAACTAGCATGTTAGCTATGGATTTTTTGTTGTTGTCGTTTTTTACCCTTTTGCTGCATAATCAGCAGAAAGTAAGTCAACAATGTGAATATAATTGTTGAAACCACCTCATACAAATACACACATTACGTCACGGTCACAGCCGCATGTCCTGTATTGACAGGATTCAGTTATTGTGGAGAAAGTTTTATTGGTGAGAAAACATTACTATCTAAAAACTACGGAAGAGGATTAGGGCCACTGAAAAAAAAAAAAAAAATTATGGCCCAGAAAAAAAAAAATCTCTGAATTTTCATGTAAAAAAAAAAAAAAAAAAATTCAGTGTCCCGAAAAAAAAAAAATTTTTTTTTTTTGTGTCCCAGAAAAAAAAAAATAAATCAAATACAGAAACCACAATTCTGACCGATGGGCGCCAGCTAGATATGATTGTTGTAGGAATTTAAAGAGTGTTTTAGACCTAACATTGGTTTCAAATACATTAGCTGGAATTACTTCTTGGGCGGTGATTGATTCTCCAATGGGCAGTGATCATTTTCCTATTCTAATTTCAGTTGGTTCTGAAGTGATAAAAGAAGAGGAAGGACAGATTCCAAGATGGAAGTTAAGTAACGCTAATTGGGAGTTATTTAAAAATTTAGTTGATAGTCAATTTAATAATCTGGATGAGAATTTGTTTTGTGATGTGGAGATGTGTTATTCAAAGATTAAGTCTGTCATTATTAATGCAGCTGAAAGTTCAATTCCTAAATCAAAGGGAAGAGGAAATAAAAAGTCTACTCCATGGTGGAATGAGCAATGTAGTATTGCTATAAGGGGAAGAAATAAAGCTTTTAAATTGGTAAGAAGATGTCATACCTTTGAGGCACTAATTCAATATAAGAAAGCACAAGCTATAGTTAGGAAGACTATTAGAGAAGCTAAGAAGGCTTGTTGGAGGCAATACTGTAATTCCATTGGAAGAGAGACCAAACTGTCAGAGGTATGGAGAGTTATTAAAAAAATGAATGGTGTTAAAAAGAGTTTTTCCTTACCGGTTTTAGAATTAAATGGGAAAATAGCGGTTAGTAATAAAGAAAAAGCTGAATTATTAGCAGTAACGTTAATTAAGGTGAATAGTTCAGAAAATTTATCTGAAGAAATGAAAAGTAATAAATTAGATTTATTGGATGGAAATCCAGAAGTTACTACTAGGAGAGAAGTCTCAAACCAGGATTTAGATATGCCTTTTTCTATGTATGAGTTAGAAAAAGTTATTAATAATGCTAAGCAATCAACTCCGGGGAAGGATGGAGTGTGTTATGTAATGCTCAAACATTTTACATATTCATCTCTTACTGTTATATTAAAATTGTTTAATCTGATTTGGATGACTGGGAGAATTCCGGTAGAATGGAAACAGTCAGTTATAATTCCCATCTTAAAACCTGGTAAAAATGCAACAGACCCATCAAATTATAGACCTATAGCTCTTACATATCAATTAGGGAAAATAATGGAGAAGATTGTTACAGATAGGCTTTATTATTTTATTGAGAGTAAAAATAAATTTTGTCCATTCCAGAGTTGTTTTCGTAAAGGGAGAAATACGATGGATGCAGTTCTGTGTCTAGAGTCAGAAGTAAGAAAAGCTCAAGCGAATAAAGAGTTAGTGATAGCTGTGTTCTTTGACATTGAGAAGGCATATGATATGTTATGGAAAGAAGGATTATTGATTAAATTAGGGAAAATTGGTATAGGAGGTAAGATTTATAATTGGATTTTGGATTTTTTGTTTGGTAGAGAAATAGAAGTTCGGGTAGGGGTGAATTTCTCTTCTAGATATGCTGTTGAGAATGGTACCCCCCAAGGTAGTGTGTGTAGCCCAATTCTCTTTAATATTATGATTAATGACATTTTTGATGAGATAGATAGTAGTATAGGCAAATCTTTATTTGCAGATGATGGTGCTCTATACGGCGGGGACATAATCTGGTTTATTTACAGAAAAAGATGCAGGCTGCCATTTTGAAAGTGGAAGGTTGGGCTAATAAATGGGGTTTTAGGATGTCAATCGCAAAGACTCAAGTAATTTGCTTTTATAGAAGACATAAGGAAGTTAAGTTGAATCTTTATAAACATAAACTTGAACAAGTGAAAACAGTGAAGTTTTTAGGTGTCATCTTTGATGAAAGCTTAACTTGGAAACATCAAATAGAATCAGTTCAAAATAAATGTAAAAAAGTGAATAATTTATTAAGATGTCTCTCAGGACAGGAATGGGGAGCTTCAAGAAGTGCACTGTTGGGAGTTTATCAGGCGCTCATGAGATCTATTATGGATTATGGGGGTATAGCATATATGGCAGCTGCTGACAGTCATTTGAGAAAACTTGATAGTGAGCAAACACAAGCATTGAGGATTTGTTGTGGAGCTTTCAGAACATCGTCTTTAGCTGCTTTACAAGTGGAAACTGGTGAGCTTCCTTTAAGATTAAGAAGGTTGAAATTAATGTACATGTACTGGGTGAACTTACAAGGACATAAGTGTGATCATCCAACTAAGATGGTGCTGAAGGAATGTTGGGAACATCATAAATTAAATTGTAATAGTTTTGGATGGATTGGGGAAATAAAGGCAAAACAGCTTGGTTTAAATATGCTCCAGTATAGTGCTACAGTTCCTCAATCTGAAATTCCTCCATGGTTATTTCTAACTCCAGAAGTTGATCTTCAATTAAATGAAATTCTTAAAAAGGGAAAGACTCCAGAATGGGTTGTAGTTAATAGATATTTTGAAAGATATAAAGACAACATAATTATATATACAGATGGATCTAAAGATCCAAATAGTGGTAGAACTGGGGCAGCAGTGAATATCCCACACCATAAAGTCTTGATTAAGAGGAGAACAGCTGACCATTTAGCTGTTTTTACAGTTGAATTATCAGCCATCATATTGGCCTTAGAATGGTTGCTTGGTAATGATACTAGGGAAGTAAGTACATTTATCATAGCATCAGATAGTCAAGCAGCATTATTAAGTATTAAATCTGGTAAATCTAGCAGATTAGATTTGATATTAAGAATATATCAATTATTAGTTCATCTTTATAACAATAAATGCTTGGTTCAATTTGTCTGGATTCCTGCTCATGTGGGTATAGAAGGAAATGAGGAAGTAGATATTCTAGCTAAGCAGGCCTTGAAATCAGATATTGTTCATCTGAATATTCCTTTGAGTAAAAATGAGGGTAAATCTATTATTCAAAAAGAAATTATTAAGATTTGGCAGGAGCTATGGGATAACCATGATAATGGAAGACAACTATATACATTTCAAAAGAGTGTGGGAGATAGTAATTATATGAGTGGAAGGTGGAAAGAGGAAGTAGTTATGTCTCGACTTAGAATTGGACAGTCTGGACTTAATAGTTTGCTCTTTAAAATAGGAAAGCATGAGAATGGGGCTTGTAATTATTGCAATCAGGTGGAAACAGTGGAGCATGTCTTGTTAGAATGTGATAAATACTCAGAGGAACGCCAGATTTTAAAGTCGTTACTAAGTAGAAAGAATATAGGACTGTCTATGATTAGTCTATTAGATAATAAATCAAGTTATGTTAGAAATCTCTTATTTAGGTTCTTAAATAACACTGGGTTAATGAGTCGTATTTAGGATATGAACAAGTATTTGTGTGTATGTCAGTGCATGCTCATGCATTAATTCAGGTATTAATGAGTGTGTTAGGATGTGAATTTGCACATCCTACACATCATTGAGGTGGATTTAATTCCCTCTGAGATCTCTGATGACCACACTCCAGTCTGGTAGGTGGCGGTAAATGCACCTTAAGTTGGATGCCAGCCGCCAATAAAAAACGAAAGAAGAAGAAGAAGAAGAAGAAGATGGGCGCCAGCAAGCAACCAGCTTCACAACCACAGACAGACGCGAGTTGTGGCGGACAGCTGACATTTTGGAGAAAGATGTCTGATTTAAGTCACTTTTTACGTGCCAGAGGAGTCCATGAAGCTTCTATTGCACTAATGGAAGAACAAAAGGTGAGTAAATCAAATGATAGTTTGGTGTCTAAAGCCCAACGGTTATAGCTAGTAGTTAGCATGTTTGTTAGCTCACGCGGTTGTAGCAATAAGCTGATTTACAATGTTAAATCACACAGATGAATAAAGGATGTAACAGCTGGTGATTGCTGGAATTGTCCCGTAAATGTTTGGTGCCTTTATTTTATTGTTCTGTTTGAATGTTTTACAATGAAACTAGGTTAGCTGAATGTCAGCTACCTTCTAAATAAGATGCCCGCTGTGTTAAATTGTGTAACTTTTAGTTCAGTGGAGGACAGAAACTATAGTATAAAGTCACATAAACGTTTATATATGCAAATATTTAACCGATCTGCGGCTGGCTGTAGATCTGATCGTAGGATCTCTTCACCAACACCAACTAATGTGCATATCTGTGATATTTTATCTTATGTATATCATATGTTTGTGTTACTGCGTTGGAAAAAGTTACATATGAGAATCACAAAATCAATTTCCTGCAATGTGATGTCAGTTCAGGACTGAAATTACATCTCAATCCCTGAACTAAACTATCAGCACATTTATCGCACAGGTGTGGAAATGGTAGGCTTTGTTTAACTAACTCAAAGTTAATGTGATGTTTAATTTTTGTAATAACAATGGAACTGTTAACAATATTTCCTTGTGTGTTTTGATGCATGATACTTTTGACCTTAAACGGACTGTATATTTATGAATCTGTGTTTTTATACTTACATGCTAAAAAATCCAGTTCTTCCTTTTTCAGTAAAATAGAGGATTGAACATTTACTGCTGCTGTTATTGTAATTCTCCCCAAAACAGTAAATCGTTTTAAGCAGGGACCTAAGGGTACAATCTAAAAGGTAACTTTAACGTTGATGTGCAGAGTAAATAATTGTCCTTTCTCATCTGTTTGTGTGCAGATTGACTGGGATGTCGCAGCAACGCTGGAAAATTATGGAGACGGAATTTCTTTTTTCAACTTCTGCTAAAGCAAAAAACTGTCCAAAAAAGGCCTTCTGCTAAAGACTGTTCCCTTCTTAAAGTGAAAGAAGCTAGAAAGTGTCAGATTTGGATGATATCATTAGGCTTTACTTCAGACTGTCTTTAAGTAACAAAGAAATCCTTCATATTTTAGTGCACAGTCATCATACTATATTAAGTAATCGAACTCTAAAAAGAATTTGCAGAAGACTTGGGCTGTTTAGAAGAAAGAATCAGTGCGACCTTGAAGAAGTGCTGGCCTTTATCCAACAACAAATAATGACTAATGGACAAATGCAAGGTTATCGGTGGCTACATCTTCGTGCGGTTCAACATGGATTTGTGGTGTCACACAAGACACTGTGAGATATTTGATCAAATTGTTTGACCCAGAAGGTGTGGAACTGAGACGAGCACGACGGTTGAGAAGACGTCAGTACAATTGCAGAGGACCAAATGCACTCTGGCTACGATAAACTAAAACCTTATGGCATTGCTATCAGTGGCTGTATAGATGGTTTTAGCCGACATGTTTTATGGATGGAGGCTTATACCACGAACAATGACCCCAAATTGATTGCAAGTTACTATTTGAAAACATTTTCATGCGTCAACGGATGTCCATAGAGGATACGTGCCGACAGAGGCACAGAAAACATTTGTATTGAACAAATGCAGATATTTCTGCAGCAAAACCACACAGACAGTTTTGCAGGGGACAAAAGTTTCCTTTACGGAAGAAGTACATCCAACCAGCGCATAGAAGGCTGGTGGTCGACCCTCGGCAAACAGAGTGCACAGTTTTGGAGGAACTTATTTCAAACCTTTCTGGATGATGATCACTTTACAGGAGACTTTTTGGATAAAAGCCTCATCCAATTCTGCTTTCTTAATCTTATTCAGGTAGAAGTGTTTACTGGTTCACTGTAATGTTTTTGTTTTAAAAAGTATTAAAAGCAAATCTGCTGGTATGTTTACTAGAAATAATAAAAGCTCTTCTTCAAAGTGTTTAGCCACTTTCAGTGCGCATAAAGATAATTTAAAAAGTGTTGCTGTTTATCTCGATCATACGGAGCCATTTGATAGTTTTTGCAATGTCTGATAGGTGCCCTCTAAACAGGACTTCCTGCACTGCATTTAATTAGACATATTGTGTGCAAGCAAACATAACATTTTCGACATCATTCTGCTAGAACATAAAAGTTTATTGCTGTCATAATTTTATTGTAGAGTTCTGATTTGACCTGACATTAGTCTTCAAGCTGTTACTGTGCTGATAAAAGTAAAACATACAGTTTTGTTGACATGTTTTCATTTCCCAATCCATAGTTTGTTTTGCTTTCACACTGTCATTTGAAGAAACAACGCTGATGCAAAGTTAATTATTGTTCTATGATAATCAGTTATGTACCAAATATCAATCCTTTTAAATGGGTATGCATTATGATTAATGAAAAATATAATTTTTTTTCAAACACAATGCTGTTCTGTTAAACTAAAGATATTGACAATGTATGGTTGAGATGTGAACAAAATGGCAGTACAGCAAGAATTACGTCATAAATTGAACACATGAAAACCAGTTCTTTGTGAAATACAAATGAACTTCATTGTTTTGTTTACCAAGAGTTTGCATAGTAGAGTTGATACCAGATATTTATGAGCAGTTGATTAATGTAAAAAAATATATATAATAAAAAAATAAATAATAAAAAAAGTCATGTGCAATTTTTTTCTCACTGTCTGACGTTATAAGACAAAACTTTTCCTACTTTTTAAGGTTTTATTTGCTCTTCCTTTGAGAATGATCAGACAGGAAAGCCAGTAATGAAGCTACACAGCACAGGTCATCAGTCCGGGGCTTGAACCTGTGATGTCCACATTCAGGACTGAGGCCTCCATACATGGGTTGTGCTTTTCCACCGCACCACCCCAACGTTTCTTGTTCTAAGTTAGTTAGAATTAGCAAAATTGTATTTTCTAAATTCCAAAAAACATGAGAACATTTTTAGAGCGTTTTTGTGACTTCCTTCAAATGCAACAGTTTATATATTTTTAGTAATTATCAGGGATAACTGTATTTTAATGCATTTAGACTATAGCTTTTAGACCTGCTCAAATGGAAAATGAGCTTAATCAACATATTGAAAACCATACCAGGAAAGTATTGGGTAAAGTAACATTTTATTAGCAAAAAGTCAGAATTGTGGTTTCTGAATTTTTTTTTTTTTTTTTTACATGAAAATTCAGAGATTTTTTTTTTTTCAGTGGCCCTAATCCTCTTCCGTAAAAACCATTTCTTGAAATGAGACAAATTTCTTCTTGTTCTAAATCTTTATTGAAGTTCAAAACAAAAGAAGGTACACATTGTACAACAGCTGAAAATCTGCAGAATTTAACTTACACAATAACATACAAAATGAATAACTGCTTGCTTTGTGGTTATATCCAGAGCAGGCCACAGTCATCAATTTAGGGGAAGTCAGTTGGCGTATGAAAGAAAATTATATAATAGCTCATAATGAGCAGTAGCCCAGTTTGGTTTGTTGGTGAACTCTGAATGACCTAAAAAATAACTTGTAATATCTCGAAAACCAAAGCTGCACAAACGACCGTTTCACCGGCACAAACCTGCACAAACGGAGCACTATAACCACTCAGACTATTTGCTGAATTTTTTGACGTGGGTGGGGTGTCAGCTTCACTCAGCTCAGGTCTGGCGGTTCTGACCGTTTCCATGGCGCTTCTGGTCGATTTCTCGGTAAAACAACTCAGATAATCATGTCAAGGTTGTAACTTTCAGTTTAATCAGCTGCTGTTTAAAAAAGAAACAATAACAAAATTGTAAAATAAAAAAATTAACCAGGTTTTCTTACCCTGTTTTTATTGTTTTAAACACCAAGAGATTCTGTCTTTTTCCTACTTTTGTCTCTCCAGTAAAAATAAACGTCAGTCACTAAACACAGTCTCCCAACAAATAGTGTGAATTTATAATTTTTCATTGCTGATATAAGAAAATGGAAGCTGCTGATGGCAGGACAGGAAGATTAGACTTGATGAGAGTGTTTCTGGAAAACCTTCTAGTGTTAAATATGACAATCATTGAGAATTTGGAAACAGTTGCTCTTTATTTGCCAAAGCAATGAGGGAACTGGGGGGATTATTCCAGCCGTCTGAAATAATCTGTTCCCTCTCCATCTCATTGGAACAAATGAATCGGGCCTGTGCCCCAGGGCTCACCAGTGTCTGATCAGTGCCCACCTGACTGTCCTCTGGTAGCATCATTCTGCACCACACGGCTCCAGACTTCCCTTCTCTTCCTTTGATGCTGCAGTCTTCCGAAGATGTGTTTTGTGCCCAAATTCGGTCAACTTATGGATCTTCAGTCTCTGCAAGTGTCACTGGAAATGTCTTATGAAATAGAGGCCAGAACAAGACAGCAGTCCAGATGTCCTGCATGGGTACATCTTCGACAGCCAAGACTCACTGCTAGCTGTTTCCCTGATGCTTGCAGAGGAGGAGTCTGCTGCCGCAGCACTGGCATCTCGGATGATCAGGGGTCACTAGACAACCTGCCGCCATGAAGCTTGGTCTGCAGATGGAGTCTGAGCTGCTGGCAAACTCTGCTGAGACGTCGAGGGTCAACTTGCTCCCTGTGGGATTCATTGTTGGCCCTGACACATCAGATCTTGGTGCAACTCCGGATGGCGAGGCGTGTGACCCGTCAGAATCAGCCCCGTTTGGACTGGTTGAGGTGAAAAGCAGCATGAAGAATGATGTGTCTCAGGTTGCTCAGCTCAAGGTTCAGGATGGCCAGGCTATGGAGTGAAATGAGTCTCAAAAATAGTTGTGCACTCGTAACCAGATTTGTGTGTAACTGCAGTTTTGTGTGTGCATACCAGGTGATTTGTGTGTACTTTTTCAACATGTATTTTATTTTTAAGGTTTACATATCCTGCTACGCACGCACAAATCTTTTTACGCACGCACAAATCTTTTTACGCACACACAAATCTTTTTGACACTATTTTCACTCCATAGAAATAAGACTTTGTCTTTTCTAGCTGTCATGGTAACTCAAAGCAGAAAAAAAGAGAGCCGCATTTGCGCATGCGGTTGTGACGTCAGTGCAGCAGGCGCAAAGAGCCCATCTAGTGTAATAACATCACACTGCTACATTTGCTTTACGGGGGGGTATTGTAATCCATAGGGGGACCCAGAAAAATCTTTGGGAACCACTGAGATAGTTAGTTATGTGGATCGCCTCGACACCAGGTAAATTCTCAAGATTATTAGAGAAGTGTTGGGAACCGGGGTTTTGGTTCTTTGTGGGGATTTGCTGTTTGCCTGCTGCTTCCCTCTTCGGCCACTAGATGGTGGTAGAGGCTGCTACACCTTGGAGGGCGTGCCTGCTGACTCAGGTCAGCACACCTGTGATTCATCACCTAATCATCCAGGAGTATATGAGGAGCAGGCTGCCAGCACTGAGTGTTTGCCAGTTATGGTACTCTGCGCCCCTCTGAGCTTGCTCTCTGTGTTTCTCTGAAATTACTTTTGGTAATTAATCCTTGTTGCCTCTCTCTCTCTCAGGTGTTTCCTTGTGACGCCTTGGAAATTCCCCTGTGAAGCCCGAGTCCTGACTTTCTGGATCTCTCCCCTCGTGACGCCGTGGATTGTTACCCACTGGTTGCCCGAGTTCCTTCCTGGCCTCTGCAGATCTTCAATAAACCATTCCTGGATTCTCAGCTGGCAGTCGGTTCGCTCCTCGCTCCTCCACACCTGAACTTACCTGTCCGCCCTCCACCGCAGCCTCTACATCTACCTGCAAAGAACTCACTCAGTCAAGATCTGACGCTGGAACCCGGATCACTTCAAGGACACCCACAAAGAGACCAAACCACGGCATCGGCCCCTGGAGGAAGTCCATCTTCATCTCAAGTAAGATCAGTCTAATTCTTCCTGAATTTCCACTTTCCAATTACCTCAAACTCACCACCTGTTTCTCACTGCTCTTCAGAATAGATAGATAGATAAATCTTTATTGTCATTGTCACAAGAACAACGAAATTTAAAAAAGTGCCATCAGTCGGTGCATAAGCTTAAAAACAACAACAAAAAAAACTGTCTCACAATTCAAACACAATGTAAGAAATACAGACGACCCTGGTTGCCAACCCCAAGGACAAGAACTATACAGTCTCACTTTTCCTCATTGTTAAAATAAACTTTATTTATCTCTTCATCTTTATGTGGGAAAAGAAACTAGGACCCATCATGACAAGAAGTCGTTTACAGAGATAATACGGATCATATCCTAAATATACGCGTATTTTTTCGAGATGTTTCATCTGTTCAGCCGATTTAGGGCATTAGTTACTCGTGATCAATTTTGCTTTGTTTTGAACCGGAGAAATCCCCTTCCAGGCCTCCATCTGAATTTCGGGTCATCTGGGTCACGTGTCTGAAGCCCACCAATAAAGACATTATAAAGTCCTGCTTCTTGCTCCCTCCACTATTTGAGAAGTTCTGGTTTATTCTGACGAGATCAAGACACAGAAAACAAGCAGGGCCTGCACAAAACTAAAGGTGACTTCTGCTTTACAATCGTTACTTAAATATTCCCATTATGGAAGAGATTTATTTATTACAATAGTAAAGAAAACAGAAACTAAATAACTTAGTAAAAATATAAATAAACGGGACATATTGAGAAATGAACAGCAGCACCAGGAGCAAAGGAGAGAGGCGTAAACAGTCTAACTACAATACCACAGAAGAAGAAATAAAGCATCAAATTCACATCCACGTGCCGAAACTCGGAGCGGTTCGGTTCTTCAGGCCAGGCCGTCACGGCGTCTCTGGTTTACTGGGTTCTGGTCTGGTTCTGGCTGCAGTCTTGGGTTGCTCCCTGTCCAGAGCTTTGTCCATCTCGGTGTAATAGTCCAGGGCTTTCCTCACCGGGTCGATGATGTGCTGCTGTGGACAGACAGACAGACGGACCGCCCAGCGTTTGGCTGAAGGAGGATTTCTTCATATCTGTTTTTCATAATTTCTTTTCTGTGTCTGCTCACCTCCAGGCAGGGGAAGAGGTTGGCGAGCTCCATGAAGAGTGGCAGCAGGACGAACCTGATGAAGCCGATCTGAGATGAAGGTTTGGTCACTTTGTCTCTGTCCATGAAGGGACTGACTGGAAGACCCTCCAACTTCTCCACGTCACTCTGAGGACAGAAACTCCTGGATTCAGTTTACATTTCGGCCCAGCGGCCATGTTCTCTGAAGTGTGGAGCAAAAGCAGAACTTGTCCAAGGCTACAAACTAATCACAGCTCAGGGTGTCTGATTTTAGTTCATGTAATCTACCTGAGATAAAGGAAAAACTGTAGTGTACCTCTCCTAATCTACACAGACCTTCCTCCTCCTCCTCTTCCTGAATATTGAATATTCAGCCGTTCCTTTGATCTGCAGCTCTATTCATATTCAGATGAATGTGATGCTGAGCATCCAAACTCTCTCTGACGCCGTCATACTGGATATTAGTTTTCCATGTGCAGTGGCCATGTTGGATCGTGAACCTGGGTGTGGCTCCTGCCTCCAAATTACTTCAGGTGGTGCTCTTTCTATTTTGCTGACTAGTTTAGCCTAGCGTAGCCTGCCTGAGCTAAGTTTATTTGTTAGTCTGCTAAAAGTGGCCTTATCTCAGCTCAGTCTATCTAAACGTGCCATGGATTATGCGAGAGTATCATACTTTATTTTTGCTTTGTCAAACTAAAGCTATTTAATTTATTTTATCGAATTTTAGTTTTGATTAGCATAGCGTAGCCCATCTTTTAGCATGTTTTTATGTTTATCTTAAAGGGATAACTTTAGTTTACTCTTTTTTTGTATTTGTTTTACCAACTCACCTGAGATTAATAATTTGTCTCAGATTTTCTCAGTTTAGTTTAATGTAGCTACAATATGCTGGTGTAGTTTCAACTTTGTTGTATTAATTTATTATTTTCTATTCAATTTACTTAAATAGAGTCAATTCATGACAAATGTCATCACTTTAACACAGCTATTTGTGCTAGCTTGGCTGGATTTAGCTAACCATATTGTTGCCTAGCTAAACTAGGACAGCTGCCTGTCCTCAGATTGTTTTAGTGCAGCTAAACTTTATTCAGCAGGATTCATTTTATGTTTTATTTGCTTCAGAAATCAAATATGGAGAACCAAAGCTGTAGCTTCAGTATCTTTTAGATGGCAATAATATACAGCTGAAAGATATTTTATAGGGAGAAGTGAAGATAATTTCACGCAGCCTTTTGTTTCTGTTTACATTTAATCCAGAAGTTGAAGCCGGATTATGTGGTACCTGGTTGAAGAACTCCTGTAACAGGCAGTCCAGCCAGGGCTCGGCCACCTCCATGGGCCGCGCTTCGTTGGAAATGTCGCTCACTTTGATCAGGATCATCATGAGCTGCTCAGAGAAGGGAACACATGGGAATTTGGGGGAAAATGAAATATCTTTGAAAGTTTTAATATATTTTTAGATGCTTTCTGTTAACTTTGACTTGTTTGACTAGGACTTTATGAAAAATGGGTTTATTTACAATAAAACCATCATTTTGAATATACAGAAGTCTCAGATTGCAGATTTTATTTCTGAAATGAAATTTGGAAGCGTTTGATGTAGTTCTAGCTGAGTCTGACTGTCTGTTTCTGAAGATTTCTTAAAAACAAAAATAAATTTTCCATCAACTTGTAAAGGCTCATTCATTTTGCTTGTTTCTCAGCATATTAAATGTTTCTATGACTAATGGAGCTGCTAGTCAGAATTAAAGTAGAGAAACTTTCCCCTGAATGACAACATTTCTCATTTATCTCCCAGCAGAATCCGTGTCGCTTGGATATCATGACCATCCGGGTTTATCTCCCTCTTGGTGGTGTCGGGTCGCTCGGCGCTGCGCCGCCCTCACCAGGTCTTTGTGTTCCTTGTTGGTGAAGTCGAAAGCAGGAAGGATGGACTTGAACTTGTTCAGAATCTCGTTGTGTCTCGTCATGTCGGTGGCCAGGATGCATCTGCAGTTAGAACACAATCTGAACCAGGAAGTGCAATAAGAATCACACTGAGCTCCTGAAGGAGATGATCTCACTTGATGATTCCCTCTCTGATCCGTTTGTACTGATCCGAGGACAGATTCCTGAAGATGTTGCTCTCTCTCTGACACAAGGAAGAACCTGTTACTGACTCTGGTCAGCTGATTCCAGCAGGAAGCAGAGGACGGTGGTCTCACCTTCTGCAGAATCTGAAAGGCCACGGCACAGTGGTGGTTCTCCAGGGGAGAGATGTCGTTGTACCGCAGAGCCAGTTCGGTCCGCGCGTTTATCTGCAAACGAAAGGAAAGCGTTCAGCTGAAGGTGTCAGTCGAGCCGCTGCTGGACAGAGACGCCTCCACCTGGTAGGCGTTGTTGTATCCGGTGTGGTCAAGGTCGTGGCAGACCGCAGAGGTCATCATGATGAGCAGGTCGATGTTCTCCAGTTTATTCCTCAGGTCGGTCAGCCAGATCAGCCCGTACATCTGAACAGAGAGACGACCATGAACCCACTGGTCCGGGGACCGCTGTCGCCATGGAAACGGTCCTTGGACCGCAGGGTCTCACCATCTGGGTGACGCAGAAGCAGTGCTGGAAGTTGTGAAACGGGATGTTGTTGTATCTTCTGTAGACCTCAAACAGGAAGTGCTGCAGAGCTTCAGGCTCGATGTTGAAGGAGGAGATGAAATCCAAATCTGTGAACATGACCTGCAGGAGAACCATGATCTCTGCGTCCTCCCACTGCCTGGAGACACGAGCGGGACAGACAGGAAGACATGGAGTCTGAAGCCCAGCAGGTTTTCCTGTTCTCTGAATGCTCAGGCTACTTCATGCTGTCAGACAGGCTCTGTTCAGGTGATTAATGTACTGGTCAGGTGGTAATCATGCTGGGGAGCGGCTGTTCTTCCTTTTCCTTGAACCTCCAGAGCCCTGGCTCTGAAGACCTTCCTCCTCCTCCTCTTCCTCTTCAGGCTCAATGAATATTCAGCCGTTCCTTTGATCTGCAGCTCTATTCATATTGAGATGAATGTGATGCTGAGCAGCAAAGGATCTGCTCTTCAACAGCAAAATATCAGCTGAACCTCGTTGTCCTTGATCTCACCATCATTATGACTACAGCTTTGATCCAACACTCACCAGTTATCGAAGGTGGGGGTCTTCAGGTACTGCCTCAGTTCCTCTGAGACCTCCAGGGAGCTGCAGCAGGACGTCAGAGAGACAGCAGAGAGTCCTAGAGCCAGAGTCTGTGTAGAGAAGCAGCTCCCTGTCCAGGAAGACTCACCTCATCTGCAGGACCTTCTCGCGGACGTGCTCCACCTCCTCTCTGGTCTTGTGCAGACTCCTCTTGTGATAAAATGGTGACGGCTGGTGCGGTCCCTCTGAGAGGTCTTTGTAGAAGCCCAGCCAGCTGAGATGCTCGACACTCTAGAACCGAGGGAACGGATCAACCAGCCCAACATCAAACCATCGGTCAGAGGTCAGGAAACAGCATGAGCCGATACCTCCAGCTTCTGCTGGAAACAGTCCACCTGTTTCTTCATCTCCAGCACGACGGCAGGCGTCTCTCCAGCCGCAAACAGGACCTTCTTCTCCAGGCCCTGCAGTCTGGGACAGATCAGCACATTAGCGCCTGTAGCTGCCATCCAGCCAGGATCCCAGATCACTCAGGAAGTTTCCTACTGGACCATCTACCTTTTCTCCATGGATGACAGATCGAATCCGAGTGCACCAGCAAGCTCGGCGCCTGCAGCGAGAAGGAAGCAGATGACCACCAGGTGGCGCTGAGAGCAGCCGGAGCCTCACGGTGCTAGCTTACCTAGCGGCTCGCTGTTGCAGTCGGCAGCTACCACCTCCAGCCTGTAGCAGGAGGCGGGGCTGTTGGGCTCCAGGCCGGGGCAGATGTTGATGATGTTCCCTTTGGGGTTGTAGAGTTTCAGGATGTCGTGAGGCCCGGCCTCGGCTGCAGAGCGAAACAAATCTGAAATGGCAAGTCATCCGTCCATCTGTCACTCACTTCTCACAACAACTCACTAAAGTTCCTCCTTCTGAGCCAACATTTGGTCAAACATGGTGGGAGTGGAGCTTCCAGCTGTCGTAGAGGTGAAAGGTCAAGGGCAAATTGTTCAGTTTATTTTCTCTCCAACAGATTGTTCTAACCCTAAGAGTAAGGCAGAGAGGTATCTGTCTGTCTTTCTAGCTGTCCAATGAGGTAAAACAGAAATCTTCAGCACACTTTTATACATCAGCCAAACATAATTTCTATATTTCATATGTTCTGAATTTGACTTTGAACTTGACTTGTCTGTTTTCCATGCAGAGCCAAACGTTTGCAGTTTCCCGATTTTCCTAAAATCCTGAAAGAACCAAAAAATCAGGATTCAATTTAAACCAAAATTTTGACGCAAATCAACCCGATGGCGCCTTGCGGAGCCGATGTTCATGTTGCAGAATATGGTGAGCAGCTCTGAAACCAGCTCCCATAAAGATTTTCTATAGGTTAATTTATTAGTTTATTAAACCTGATCTTAGAAATGTTGGTTTTAAATTAAAGTAAATTAAAGTTCTGTATATAAAAGATAATAATAAAAGATTTCTGTAATGCAACAATAAGTCTGTTTCTGGAACAGGAACAGAGAACCTGGATCAGAACCGCAGATAGAATCTGCAGGCGGTGGTAATTCAACGTTGAATTATAGTCAGAATGATTGTTTCTGGTTGAGAACTGATGGTGGATCAACCATCAATCATCCAATTCTAGCCCAGTAACCAACGCTGAAGATTCATTGAGTCTATGTTGTTTTGTGGTCGAACTCTAATGAATGAAACGCCAACGTCTGATCCAGTGTTTTCCATCACTGCTCCTCCAGTCACTGGCCTGCAGGGTTTAGACATTTCCCTAATTCAGCACACAGGATTTTAATTGACAGCTCATTAACAAGTTTGGCTGAATTGCAAACATGCAGGTCAGTTTGCCTTGAAACCGGCATTGGGAAAAACTGATAATCTATTCTGAATCAAAGTATGCTGCTTGTCGCGCCCCCTCCACCTATTTATTTTAAATATCGATTCCCTCATTTCAATGAGTGCAGCATCATAAATGCTACACAATGCTGCAGCTTGATGAGTAAATGTAATTGTATATGTCTAACATTAAGATAAATATCAATGAATATTCATTAGCGTGTCTTTATTAATTTAACTAAGTGTACATGGGGAACCGTCCACTTTGTGTCTGTTCTATAAGCAGTACACTATTTAATATTTCAATGTCTTTCCAACTTTTCTAACGTTTATCGTCTTTCTAACCGGCGCCTTCCTCACTCCGATCTGTTTTTCACCCAGAGCCGACCGGCTGCAGGGAAACGGTCAGGAAGCGGCTCCATTAGGCGCCACAACGGGAGGAGGGCATCAAGGAACCAAAGTGACGCCAACCAGAGTCAGACCTGGGTCGGCCCAACTTGTCCTGTTTCCTGGTTCATACAGAACCAGGCTGAAGCTGATGGATGCTGATCTTCATGGACAACAGACTGATGTTCTGTCAAAAGGAGTCAAATATGTTTACAGATCTATTCCTGTTATTTTAAATAAAATGTTATATTAATGCCATGTTGTCATTTTTAACCTTTTGGAAACACATTTTTGGAAATATGTTAAAGAAAATTATGAATTATATGATGCCATTGTCTGCCAATAAGACCAGTGAAGAATCGTTTAATGGTACGTTATGATGTAGACCTGTCAGAGCAAACATGTACATGAATCAATATTGATTCCTTATTGATTCAATATAAAATCAACCCAAATGTTTCAATATGGATTCAATGCTGCGTCATGTTGTGCTATCTGGGTTCTGGTTGCTGCTGCCATGACGACAGTTTGACTTTTCTTTAATGAACTGAAAGAAGCAGAAAAACCAAACATGAAAAGTCCAGACTGACCTTTGACCTCCTGAGCCGGACAGTCTCCTGGGAACTCGGCCCGCTCCGGGATCCCGTTCACGGTGAAGTGAATCGTTTTGGATGCCATGTTGCTGCAGCGGGAGCTGCTGCAGTCTGATCATGATCCCAGAGACGCTGCTTCCTCTTCATCCCCTCCTCTTCATCCTCTCCTCTTCCTCCCCTCCTCTTCATCCCCTCCTCTTCCTCTTCCTCGATTGTAACAATCTGAGCCCAAAAATAAATGCTGGAATCAAATCAGCTCAGTGTGTTCTGTCTTAATCAACGCACACACACACACACACACACACACACGGAACCAGCGCTCGGTGTTTGATCTAGTTCCGAACCGGATCAGTTGGTTCTGTCTCTGCTGGCCATGAACCCGTATCTATCACCATGAACGTGATCAATAATAGAAAATGTGTGACAGAACATGGATCAGTTCATTGACAATTGTAATTTGTAAATGTGGAGGGGCTGATTGACCTCTGACCTCTGAAATCATGGAAAATGATTCACAAGTTTATTTTGCTGCAATGTTAACGTGTTCTGCTTTGCTTTGTTTGCGTCCAACTGAATGGAGAATTAACAACTATAACACGTTTTGTGCTAGAAGTAGATTTTTCCATTTTGTTATGACTCCATATTATTATGAAGTTATAATAAAGTTATGATTTTATTATATTTTTTGTCATGAAAATAACGAGCCTTATGCGAAAATGTAAGGAGTAGAAAGTACAAACATTTCTCAAAATGAAGGGAGTAAAAGTAAAAAGTCGTCAGAATGATGAATACTCAAGCAAAGTACATTTACCTGAAAAATCTACTTAAGTACAGCAACTAAGTACTTTTTTTACTTTACAACTCTGATTTCTCCAAACTTTCCGTTTCCCACATTAATAATTTGAGACACAAAAAGAAAAAGAATGAACTCCTCTAACTCCCGGCAAGATGGCGGAGACAGCGGCTGCGCGGTAAGAGCTCTGAGTAGCTAGCTCCTTAAATAAGTAGTTGAACATCTATGAAGTCCAGACTTGACACAATAATAATAATAAACTAATAATAATAATAATGAATTAAAGCGTCCAGTGATAACAGGAAAGAAAAGACGGGCAAGAGAAAAACAACGACGATAATGGCTAACAACAAAGCTAACAAGGCTCTGCTAACACGACTACTGCCACGCACAAAATATGGACACCGATGCCAACGGGACTAAAAATGCCCCAACATCACCGTGTAAGACCCCAGGACCACACAAGGAGACGAAGGGAGACGAGGAGGTTAGTTCAAATACATCCAGTGCCAAGATTTTAGAAGCAGCTGAAAATCTACAGAAAATGATGCTGAACTTTGGAGAAGAAATGAAACGGAACACGCTTGTAGTAATTTGTAGACCATTAATTGAGGACTCTGACAACAGCTTGTCTTTAGCCGGCAGGCATATTTTACTGAAGTGACTTTTACCGGAAACCATACATGTACATAACCCGCCTCTGGTATGGAACGCCCAGAGGACCATGACACACCACAACGCTAACATTGCTAACATTGCTAAAGCAGTGGAGTTTAATAGCGCTGCAATCCAACTGCGGTAAAGTTATCCGCCTCTTCCAAAATGACAGTAAAGCCCTCACTCGATTTTCACATGCGCCACTGCTCAAGACGTTACGGCTCCCTAATGGACCTCAACCCCTCAACTGAAGACAAACAAAAAGTAGGAATCCTCCAACCTGAACTAGATGAAATGTTTATAAACGGGCTGAAGGAGCTTTTATTAAATCAAGAGTTAAACGGATCGAGGAGGGAGAAAAAAACTCTGCCTAGTTTTGTAATCTGGAAAGAAGACAATCACAAAATTCTTGTCATGTTGGTTTCTATTTGTCTCGCCCACATGCAAACACCACACCGGAGAAACGGAATCAGTAAAAATAAGTTTATTTCTTTATGCACAGAGTAATCTGCTGGGATCGGTCTGGGTAGAGGGGGAACGTCTCTTGGAGCGGTCGAAGCTTTGTATGGGTGAAAATACTCGGTTCGGGAGGAGTAGTCCGTGGGTTCGGGTTCCTTTATCTCTTTGAGAGTCCAAGTTCCAGGTTACGGGCGGATAATAATCGAGTGGTTCCGTGAAGGAGCGGTAGAGAGCGGGCAGGTAAGTTCGGGCAGGCCGGCGACAAGGGAGCGGTTCGGCTACCAGCCGGAGGCAAACCAGGGAAGACTTGAGATCCAACGGGGAGGTTTTGCAGACGGGACTCGGGCAACCAGTGGGTACTGTCCACGGCGTCACGAGGGAAAGAATCCGGAAGGGAAACCAGACTAGATCGTCACTAGTGATGGGTCTGGCAACACCGATGCGTCCCCTCATGCATCAAGCCCATAGACCAAAACCCGCGTCGGTGCGCGTATTGATTTCAGCAAGTCACGTGACCGATACAGGAACTGTTTTGAAATGACGCTGACGCGCCAAACTGTGTTTATAAGGAAGCGAATCTGTCAACAGGATGCATTTACCAAAAAGATTCTTTACCTTTTATTGTACGGCGTCAACTATGGAGCCTCAAGGCAAATGAAAGTTTTCCGCAGTGTGGGGCCATTTTGATCTGATCTTACATCGGAAAACAAGTTTTCATTTCGTTGTTTCATCCGGTTCTTTTCAGTTTGTACTTGATCTGTCTGAATCCAAATTCAGCTGAAATTCAGTCTTACTTTACTTTCATATTATGTTCTGCAGGTTAAGTGTCGCATATGTTTGACAGAAATGTCTTATTTAAATAAATTCACCTCCTCAATGCTGAGGCTTTATAGGGCAAAGCATGAGAATGAAGTCGCAGATACACCTGGATAAACTCAGGTATGCAGCCATTCTACAAATTACTCAGTTGCTTTTTGTAAATTATTTCATATAAATGTATTGTTTACTTAAGTTTTTTCTACAGCAGGAGAAGTTGTGTCAAAAAACCCAGAACAGACTAAATTACAAAATGTTGGAAAAACTTATTTTTTTAAATGAAGATTTGTGGGAAAAAACAAACAGTCCACCATCATCCTCATTCCAAACATGTTCACTTTCATTTTCATCACTTGGTTCATGTTCACATTATTTATTGACTGTATCGAAGAATATAAAATATATTTTGAATTTAACTGAAGATATGAAATAATACAATATATAATATACAATAAAATAAAATGACTTAAATCTTATTGTATAGACTAGGTCATTAAATCAGTCTGTGAACTTCGTTGCCTGTCGAGATTTTTAATGTCCAGCAGGTGTCAGTATTCAGTGACGCAGCATCGACACAGTATCAATACAGTTTTGCTTTGGGTCGAAACGATACATGACGCCTCATTTACCCATCACTAATCGTCACTGGGAGATCCACGGCGTCTCGAAAGGGAGCACCATTGCTGGCAAACACTCTGGCGACGAAGTACTGGCAGCCCGCTCCTCTTGTACTCTCGGCCTGATGAGATGATGAAAACCCGGTGTGCAGGAAGATCCACCAGTCTCCAGAGAGAAGGTGAATCTGACGCCATCTAGTGGCTGAAGGTTGAGTAAACAAAAGAAAACACCCCCCCCCCCCCCTCCGCTCCACAACAATTCTAGCAAATCCTTAATAATAAATAATGTAGAAACTATTAAGGAAGAATAATTATTATTAGCTTTGAACAAAACGTTTGGCTCGTATCTTCCTTAAAAGGCCCGGATCCTCTCGGCGAGCAGCGCAGCTGTAAAGCGAAACAACAACAAGGCGTGTTGACGTCACAGATCACAGAGTTTAATTCATACAAAGCAACGCATGAATCAGTTAACAAAGCTGCAGAGGTACAGAGATATGCATTTTATCACAAAATAACAGACAAGGAGAGACAGACAAACACAAAACACAGAGACAGACAAAGGCGCCCACGTGGAGAAAAAATGGAAAAAACTCCCTCTGTTTTAGCGTTACATGTAACTTTATACTGAGTAGGTGTTTCCTCACTTTAATATATGCAAAGAAGGCGTTCTGTTGTTCAACCAATCAGAGACCTGTTTCGGCCCCCAGAGAACCCCGGAAACTCCCCTCCTTACAGCTCAGCTTCAAAGGTGATCTGTTCTCTGTCAAACCAAACAGGAGGGAAAAAGCCCTTAATCCTGTGCGTACCACGCACGAATGTCCCCAGCACCGAAGTCCTGATATAAATCTCGCCGACTCCCCTGGAGTTTCTTCCTCCCACATTCCAGCTGCCGTTTCCATGGAGATGCTAATTTTATGGCTTTTGTGTGCTCTTAAGCAGACAGTGGAAGGCGTCTGCTTGTCTCCTTGGACCTCTCTCTGGGTCCCACAAAACCTGTTTTTCAAATAAGAGTGCTTAATATACCTTTACACCTGTTGTAAGATTAAGTGTATTTTTAGCACTAAAATAATCATTTTTCCTTAACAAAACCAACAATGAAAGATTAATATCAACAGAGATTTTTAAATTCAGTAGCAACTTGTATATCTCCAAATTCTCAGAACAAAAATCTCTCACCTTTTTTAAACAAATTAAAACATTTATCCCTAAAATAGAAGATAGTTACAAACAAACCTGTGACAACAATATTACAATAGAAGAACTTCATAAGGCTGTTAATCATTAACCAAAGCACCGGGTCCAGATGGACTGACTGGAAACTTTTAGAAACACTTTTGGGAAGACATAAAAATATTACTGCATCAGGTTTTTACAGAAATGTTTAAAAATCATACAATACAAGGAATTATTATATGTATCCCCAAACCAGACAAGGATCCAAGATTTATTGAGAATAGAAAATGTATTGCTCTCAGAAATTCAGATTATAAATTACTAACATCCATATTTACCAAACATCTAAACATTATTACAGAATCACAATCTGGAAGGAAGATCAACAATACGAGACCTGGCCGAATATTGGGACATGATCAGTAATGATCAATAATGATGTCTTTATTCTCTTCCTTTCTTAAAGCCTGACTGTTTAACTTCAGTTCTTACTCTCAGTTCTTGAATATTTAGGATTTGTAGTAAAATGTCTGAATGTAATTAGAGGTCTCTATGGTAACATTAAAGGTAAAGGTAATTTTATTTATAGCGCATTTTCAGCAACAGGGCAATACAAAGTGCTTTACAGGAATTAAAAGGAAATACAAACAAAAGGAAAGAGCAGACGAAGAAAAAGAATCTAATGTTGATCCAAAGTAAATAAACTAGATACTCTTATTCAGTGTTGGTAGATAAGTATAAGTAAGTATCTTCTGGTCTAATTTCTTTTCTGGGTTGGGAGATTAGGAGTCTAAAAAGTAATTGCTAAGGTAGTTTTTCTTCTGGTTTCCAAGTTCTAATTCTCGTTCTGGGTTGTTAAATAAGTGTAAGTAAGTATCCTCTGGACTTCTGGGTTGCTAGTTAACTATAAGTATTCTCTGGACTTTCTAAGTATGCTCTAAATTTGTAAAAGTCACGAGTACTCCACAGTTTCTAAGTAATAATAAAAACTAAGTGTTCTGGAAGATTTCTTTCTTGGATTCCAAGTTCGTTGTAATTCCTTTTCTGGGTTGCAATAATAGGAGTCTCTCTGCATAACAATCTAAAAAATAATCTAATATTGATCTAAAATAGTGAGTACTCTACAGTTTCTAAAAAATAACCTGAAGAGTTACTAATAAATTAATAAACTAGCGTCTCTGGATTCCAAGTTTGTTCTAATTCCTTTTCTGGGTTAAAAGTGAGTACTCAGGATGTGCTGTGGTGGCGCAGGGGTTGGGCGCAACCCACATGGGGAGGCCTTGGTCCTCAGCGCAGCTGCCGCAGGTTCGATTCCCGGCCTGGCGACTTTTGCCGCATGTCTTCCCCCTTCTCTCATTACCCACTTTCCTATCAAATAAAGGCCACTAGAGCCAATAAAACCTTTTAAAAAATAAAAAAAGTGAATACTCCACAGTTTCTAACAAAATAAAATAAAAAAGAGGAAATGACACATTAGGTAACATTCAGACAAAATAAAGACATGAGTGAAGGAAGTGACATCACAGGGCCATGAAACCACGTTGCTCAGCCTCCCGGCAGAAGTCAGGTAAGATGTTGTTATCAAGGCATGTCCTTGGGAGCGCTCAGCTCCACAGCTGCATGGATAACAGGAGGGGTTGAGGTGGGAAGGAGCGTTATGTTTACATATCTTCAAGGAGATTAGAAATCTGCAGCCCTGCCAAGGCAACACGGGGAAAGCCAATTCAGATACAGAATGTCTTAGGTTGGGTAGATTATAAATTTCAATCTTCCCTAAAGTCTCTCCGATACATCTCAGTTCCCAATTATCTAAATTAGTTTGGTTGTTCCACTGATCCAAAACTAGCAACTTCTCCAAGATGGATTCCTTTCCATTAGTGAGTTTTAGAGTCCTCAGCTGGGCTGCGAGTCTCAGCAAGACTCACATCCAACTTGCTTCTCTGTCCACACCAACAGTCTGAATATTCACTAGTTCGGCCAAGAATATCACAAATTTGTCAATAAGCCAGGAATCTGCAAACGGCAGAAATCCTGTTTTCATGAATAAATCCAGGGTGAATCCCTGCAGGACAAGAGGGCTCTCCTGTGCCCAGACTTCTCATCGAGAAAATTTGATCAGTTGCATTGAGAGACCAGTTAACCAGATCCATAATTTGTAGATTCGGAGGATGTGCAAAGAAAGTCTCCAAAAATATAGATAAGGACAGGACAAAAACAGAGCGAGCCGGGCAGGGAGGGAGCAGAGGAAAAAAGCGTCCGAGAACAAGAGAGGAAAACTTGCATCTCTGTCCACATCAACAGTCTGTATCGACATAATAGCCGTCTGTATCGTAACATTAATAGTTGTATAATTCCACCTGAAGGCTCCATGGCTACATTCAACATTAATGTTGGAATTCCTCAGTGTCTCCCATTTCCACATATCTTTTTAATTCAGTTGCAAAAATATTAGCAATCTATCTAAAACATTGTGCAGACATTGAGAAATTAGACATTTTTGGTACAGAATTAATCTTTAGCCCGTTAATATGACATCACCGTTTTCTTGAAACAAGCAGATTCCAGCTGTTATTGATAAAATTAAACTTTTTTCAGAGGCTCCAGGACTAATGCTAAATTTAAAAAATGTGAGCTTATAGCCATTCATGACACCAACCTAAAAGAAATATCTAGTATTCCAATTAAATCTGAAATTAAATACTTGGGAACTGTTATAACCAAAAACCAAGAGCCAACCGTAACTATTGAAAACAAGATTAAAGAAGATAAATTCAACCTCAACTCATGGCTCCAATGAGACGTTTCTATTTTAGGACTAATTTACTTATCAAAAATGGAAAGTTTGTCGAGATTAATTTATTCAACCTGTAGCACTGCTGTCCTAAATAATTTAAAACTATTAACCAAATGAACATGAACTTTATTTGGAGAAACAGGCCACACCACCTAAGGAAAGGTCATAGGTCAAAGAAATCAAAGATGGCGGTCTGAAAGTAATTGACTTTGAATGTTTTAACGGAACCTGAAGATTAATTGGTTGAAATCCTGGATTAATAATTCTGTTATTTTGGTATTGTGTCCCCAATTATATATTTAACACAATAAATGGTCTAGAACTTCTAGCTGATTTCAATAAACATAAATGATTTATTAAACTATCAGAGTTCCATAAAAAGTGTTACTATACTGGAAAATGCTACTAACTACTGGCCACACTGCTCTATCATATGGAATAACAGATTCATACTACATCACAATAAATCCTTATTTTACACAGATTGGATGGAGAATATTTGGTCTATTAAACAATCAATGGATACTAATGGTTACATGTTAAACTAAAAATAATTCTGTGCAAAATATAAATTCTTTCCCCCAAAAGCTGAATTTACCAGATTGTTTAATGCCTTACCAAAACAATTTATTAATCAGATTAAAAATATAATAACATATCATCCGATGACTCCAGAATTACCCAGTGTATCTATTTTTTATTTTATCTATTTGTTTTTTTTATCGCCCCACAAGGGGTCTTTTTGTGGCTCTAGTGTCTCTTTTTCAAAGTAGGCTGGCAGGAAAGGGGGAAGACATGCGGTAAACGTCGTCGGGTCCAGGAGTCGAACCCGTGACAGCCGAGGCGAGGCCACGTTGCCTCTGAATGTGGGTCCCCCTAACCCCTCCGCCACCACGGCACGCCCCCAGTGTATCTATTAATGGAATATCATTCACTGATCCAAAATTCAATAACGACACATTTAGAAACTGTCTAAAAGAAACTTTATTCACTGGGAAAATAAATAAAAGTAACATTCTTTGCAAATTTGAAAAACCTTTGCATCAATTGAAAGGTTAAGAACTCTACAACTCTAAAAGTAAAGAAGCTAAAATGTTAAATGTTGTTTACTGCTCCAAAGAGCTGCTAATAATTTTCTTCAATATCGATAACAATAAATGCTCATTCTGTGAAAGTGATGTAGAAGCGATAGACCATGTCTTCTATGAATGCCAAAATATACCAGAATAACTCAAAAATATTCTGGAATTGCTTTGAAAGGTTCATCAAACTGAAAATTGCACTTCCTGAATCTATTTCTAGAGATATGGCAACTTTTGGAGTGTTATTGAAAAACAAAACAATAGAACTCTGTTGTAATATTTTGTCTGGCAAAATACTTTATTCATAAACAAAGAGTGCTGAGATCATCTGCAGTTTTTAACATTTTTTAATCTGAATTCCAGTTATATTTGAAATCTCTGAAATGTATTGAATCATATGAATACCTGACAGAATTATTAATGGAATTTCCCACCAATGCATGTTAATCCTAAAATATTAATCCCTTTGTTGCTATTTTAGTTATTATTTTATTGATTTATTTTTTTCTTTATCAATGTTACTGTTGTACACTCATTTCTAAATCTGTCTCTCTATGCCCTCTCCAGTTTAAATAAAGTTTATTTAAAAAAAAGAGAATGACTTCAATGGCGGAAATACGTCAGAAACACGTGATCGCGGAAGTGCTTCCTCTTCCTTCCGCTGTAGCGCATTACTCTCATATAAATTCCATTTGTTTCGGGATAAATCTCCACATGAGTCGTTTTTAAAAACTGTTGAGCCCCAATAACAGATTTTTCTGCTAACATCAGCTTCATTTTTTTTCAATCAGGTTAAAATGCCGACCGAAGGAGCCGATCGCACCACTCCAGGCCTGCAGGGGGCGCTGTGAAACAGCTCCGGATCACGCTGCGCTTCCTGTCACCTCAGTTGTTAGCACATGTTCAGGAGGAGCAGCGTGAGGAGCTTCGGAGCCGAGTGAACCTCTGGATAAACTGGTGAGATGACAGAAAGCAAAGCGGAGTCCGCTTCGCAGCGGCCCAGAGAGCTGCTGGCGCTGAACCCGGAGCTGGAGGTCGAGTTCAAGAAGAAGGTCCAAGAGGTGAAGAAGAAGAACCGCGGCGGGAAGGTGAGCACAAGTCGGTTCTGGTGTTCCTCATGGGGGATTCAGGCTCGGAACCGGAGAGGCAGAGAACTGATTAAACCAAGAACCTCAGGTTTGGTCCAAAACATCTCGCTGGACTGGATCTAGGACTGCAGAACCATTCAATAAATTAGGTTAACAAATTAAATCGTTTCAGGTACTTTATCACTTATTGCATTATATAGGTTAATTTCACACAGACGGGAGTTTTCCACCCTTTATCTCTGCTATGATTTTCCGGTTACAGTTGATTTAAATAAAAAGACGGGGTTAGGGTTATCTGTAGAACATCTGTAGAACCATGGGCGGCCCTAGAAGGGGGCCAGCAGGGGCCCAGTTACCGGAGAGCTAAATCAATTTCTCATGATGACATGACCTGGCAGGATCCTAAGAACAAATTTTATTTTTACTTTCACAGTTTTACTGTAAGAATCCAAATTGAAGCTGTTGCTCTTTGAGTCAAGCAGAAAGTCAGTGGGGGATCAGCAGGTTAGCAAACTTCCTTCAGGCTGATTGCAGCAGCTTGGATGAAACCAACATGTGTTTTAGTTTAAAACGACTTGCGTGTGTCCTATGACATCACTTCCTGTTGGTTTCTTTGTTCTCCAGGGGAGCCGTGTAACTCCAGGTGTGGTGTATGTCGGCCATCTTCCTCTGGGGCTGTTCGAGCCGCAGCTCCGGTCCTACTTTGAGCAGTTCGGGACGGTCCTGCGCCTGCGGCTGTCCAGGAGCAAAAAGGTCAGAAAACAAGAACGGCTCAGTGGGACTGGACCCAGAGGGACACGGCTGGGTGTCTCCGAGGACCCGGACCTCTGCTGATTATCGGCCCTGACTGAAAATGGTCTGAGGTTCTGACTCTGGTTTTGACCGGGTCCTGAGGTCCAGTATCCTGGCCAACATGATTCTAGTGCATTGACCTTACTGGCCGTTTTGCCCGTGGTCCAATAGAACCACCAGAACCTCCTGATCTGGACCCGATCTGGACCAGCTGAGCCACTTTGAAATGCCTTGTTGCTGAAACGTGCTATACAAATCAAATTTGATTGATTTTAAATAAAGAGTGTTAAATAGTAGTAGCCATTGCTATGGTTACCTGTAGCAGCCTGTTGTGGTTACCGTAGCAACAGGGAGTGATGATGTCATCTCTGCTGCAGACCGGCGGCAGCAAAGGTTTCGCCTTCATCGAGTTCGAGAGCGGCGAGGTGGCGAAGATCGTCGCGGAAACCATGAACAACTACCTGATGGGGGAAAGGCTCATCAAGTGTGAGTAGAACCTCCAGAACCGGGCTCGGTTTCTGGTTTTGTTTCTGATCTGGATTCCTCCACATTTCCAGGTGAGGTTCTGCCTCCAGAGAAGGTCCACGAGAAGCTGTTCGTCGGGTCCCAGAGGATGTTCCGCAGGCCGGCCCAGCCCGCCGTGACCCGGTACAACCGGTCCCGCTCGACGGAGCAGCTGGAGGCCATGACCCGCCGCCTGCTGAGGAAGGAGTCGCAGCTGCGCAGGAAGCTGGCCCGGCAGGGGGTCCAGTATGACTTCCCCGGATTTGTAAGTGATCTCAGAACCGGGTCAGAACCCGGGTCTGTTGACTCCAGATCAGTGGGCCTATGGTTCTTTCCCTGGTTTTGATGCAACGCTCTCATGGAACCAGTTATTTCTGAGGATCTGGTTCTTACCGGTTCTTCCTGTTCTGGTCCAGGCGGCCCAGAAGAAGACGACCTCCGCCGTCCTGGACGCTTCGTCCTGCAGCGATGTAAGTCCACCCGCCGGTTCTGGACACGCCGGTCCTCTGGCCCGTACTGAAAATGGCCCGGCGCCGGTCCGTGGCTTCGGGTCAGATAACCGGGCCCACACGAAGGCGGGGCGTAAAGCTGATTGGCCGCCTGCCTGTGGTGGCGCCATGAAACCCACGCCCCCACATGACTAGTTACCATGACGACACAGATGATCAATGTGATTGATGTGCATTGATAGTTTATATATTTGGTAAAATGTTTCTGGCTTGTTTAGTTGGTCTTTATGTTTTTATGATGTTAATCTCTTTGATCTTCCTCGTTGCTGGTTCTGATCAGCCTGACTCTTCCTCCTCCTCTTCCTCAGCAGACCACGCCCGTCTGTACGCCGTCCTTCCTGGAGAGGAGGAAGTCCACGGTCGTCCTGGACGACGAGGAGGACAGCGAGATCATCCTGAAGATGCCGGAGGAAGAGGAAGACGATGATGATGATGATGACTGCAACATGGAGGAAGATGAGGAAGAGGAGGACTCTGACAGCTCTGAGGACAAAGAGGAGGCCCAGTGAAGGGTTTCAGTATTTAAGGTGGACTGGGACAGTTTCTACCTCCAGACTGGAGCCAGAGCGACCCGATTGGTCCAACAGAACCGGGCTGGTCCAGGATGGCTCTGCTTCCTGCTTTATTATTGTTATTGCTATGATTAGGGAATATTCTCCATTAGAGAATATTCCCTAATATTGCAGCAGAGAAGCGGACCAGCCAGGGAAAACGTGGGCTGTGCCACATGACCAATCACGGACCGCATGACCCCCCCCCCCCCCCCCGCTGGTCAGCTGGTCATCCAGTGGATCAGTCAGAACCTTCTGGGCCGTCTCAGTCATGATGCTGGTCCGATGAACCCAGACGATGTTTTCAGACCTATGAGCTCCGATCTGCTGCAGTGCTAAAACCTGCGCTAATACCGGCGCTAACATCGGTGCTAGCATTAGTGCTAAAAGTGGCGCTAACAGCAGTTTCATGGTTAAGGCGTTAGGATCTGCAGCTGGGCGTTGTTCTGCCGTGTTACGGGTTTTAGCGGGACAGAACCAGAGAATGAAACAAAAACAGGGAAATATTTCAGTTTAATAAAATATTCAAAGCTGCAGCGATCAGATCCCTGATCGACCAAATGGATCCTCTCAGTACGGCTCGAGCTTCATTATTAATTCATTGTTAAAGTAAAACTATAAAAGAATAAAACTGTTTCTGTGCCAGTTCATAACATCGTAAGGAATTGATTTCATATTGTCTCCTGGGTAACTGGGCCACTGCTGGATCCCAGGCAGTGGCCCAGAAGAGGTGGTTCTTCTGGTACAGAGGGATGCAGCAGCGTTAGAGCTCTTTAAAAAAAAACGAACAAATGTTTAACCTTCAGGCATACATTGACTTAAATTAGTTTCCTGTCTTTTTTTCTTATAAATAAATGTTGTTGCAAATATGCGTAAATATTGTGCATTTCTTCTAAAGTTTCTGTGTTTACTTTTTTCTGGAAACCGAATCAAAGCCACAATCGGGGCCCATAAATCTGGTTCTGACTGAACCACACATGCGCAGTCCAGCCCTGGCCGCAAGGTGTCGCCAGAGATCGAGCGGCCGCTTCTCCATGCGACAGTTTTCCAAGTGCCAACATCATCTCTGGATGGACTGCGCATGCGCACGACGATCCCCATTCTTGTCCTTCAGGCAGCATTCCTGCTGGAGAGTGTTGATAGAAAGGCAGAAAGAGGAGCGGTTTGAGGCCGCGGACTGAAGCTTTCTCCCCGGAGCGGAGAGCGGGCGGCCCGGAGAGTCTGCGGCGGGAAATGGTGAGTGTTAACTCGAATGATGAAGCTGCTCCTCTTCGGCCCTCCCGCCCCCAGTTTTCTTTTGTTGCTGCGAACTGACGTTTCATTCAAAGGTAGCTAGCTGTAGCTGGGTCCGCTGGTTACTGCCAGGCTTCACGGAGGGAAGGCGGCCGCAGAGGCTGAAAAGAGAGGCGGGAGGTTCCACGGAGGCTCCCGGAGCGGACCGAGGGCTACCTGCGGTCCGCTGGAGGCGTGGAGACGGGGAGGCTGCGGCTAACTGGAGCAGAGCTAAGCTAGGGAGGGGGGAGGTCTGGTGCACCAGGATGGAGATCCAGACAGCATCATGTGACACTGCAGCTTTATCTAGCCAGAACCAGAAACTGGTGCTGTCTGCTGCCCTGGGGCTTCCAGGTGAGATTAGCTCCATACCAGGGTGGAAAGACATCAGCAGCGGCTGCCAAACCCTGAGACCCTCCACCAGGTAAACCCTGAGCTCCCCCCCCCAAGTTCCTCTTGTCAGAACTGGATCAGAACCACAGAAATGGATTCTTGCTGCACATGTTGTGGTGTGCTGGGGGCTCACTGAGGCAAAGCTGATCAGGGTGCAGACGTTTTTTAGGGGAAAGTTGAGTGGAAGGAAGAAATGCTAGAACAAGTAGCAAAAGCAACAGTAGGGATTGACACATTCTTTTAGCCATGTTTGTCATGCTAATTATAAGCAAGCTTTTGAAATCTTGCATTAAATGCGTATTAGGCTCCTGGTTTGGAGCGAATCAGCCAGGCTACACAGAGCGTGATGTCATCAGAAACTGACGTTACACATGGTTGTAGTAAACAGGAAGTAGAGGTTTCTAGCTAGCATGGAGCAGAGAGAGTCCTGCTCTCTTGGAGGTCTGACGCTTGGTTCATCTGGTAAGGCTCAGATCCACCAGTGGGTGGCATTGTTCTCTATGTCAGAGCTTAGCTAGCATGTTTCTGTCTCTTTAGCGCATTAGCATATTTTATACACAGCTATAAACCGCCCAAAGTGAACTTATAAACCTTTTGATCAAAATCACAAAGTTATTTTTCAAAAATCGCGTAAAGAACGGTGGAAACACAGCTGGCGTTAGCGGAGTCACCGGCTGCTCTCCTCCGTGCAGCGCCGCGCTAGTGATGAAGGACCCAGACCCGGTACCGGATCCGCTCTGTGTTTCTCGGTTAAAATGCTTTTTATTGATCTGATGTGAATAAAAGAGCCGCAGCTCAGAATGTCTCTGGAAGTGCAATGATTTTTTAGCTGGGTAAAAATGTCTCCCTTCATAACTCTAACCGACCCGAACCCGGCCCGGTGCCAGGTCTCCAGTAACTCTCTAACCGACCCGAACCCGGCCCGGTGCCAGGTCTCCAGTAACTCTCTAACCGACCCGAACCCGGCCCGGTGCCGGGTCCCCGGTCCCGGTCTGACTGGTCCTTCTCTCTTCCCTCCAGGAAAACGCTGGACAGTGGCAGGACGAAGACATGGATCCTTGATCCAGCGACCCAACCCAACCTGCTTCCCGACCCCCGCCGGAACCAGCCGCCCCTCAGCTGCTGTCCACACATGCTGCATTGCTGCCGCTCCCAGGCCCCCGCTGCGTCCGTCCCTCTAGAGTGAGCCAGTGGCTGTTCCTCGGGTCCGTGACCCGGTCTGGTCGGAACCGGCGCGCCGATGGAGCCCAGCGTGGAGAGCTGCTTGGCGCAGGTCCTGCAGAAGGACGTGGGCCGGCGGCTGCAGGTGGGACAGGAAGTCATTGACTACATCCTGGACAGGAACAAGTCCCCCGAACTGGAGCAGGACCAGACGGCGCTGGACAAGATGGTGGACGCCATCGCCAGCTCCTGGGTCAACTCCAGCAACTTCAAGGTAAACGCAGCTGGAGCGCGGCGGGGGAGGGGTGATGCTGTGGGGCGAGGACATGGAGCCTCCATCCAGTGTCCTGACACGACCCGGTGGTACTACCGCTGTCGATCCGTTCAGTCAGATCATGATGAATGCAGCCTGACCTCTGTGACCTCTGGCAACTTGTTGCTGTGGAAACAGAGCAGAAATCCTTTACATTACCTAATCGGCTCCGGGGAAGGATTTTGATTGGAAAAGCGATCAGTTTGTCACATTATCAATCACATCGTTCTGCTTTGCTGTTCTCACTGCTGGAGACCAAACCTGGTCACCATGACAACCAGTAGATAAACTTCCTGTCACACCATGACTAACATGGCTGCCGCTACAGCCGCTCTGGGGGAAGCATGGCGGAGGATCTGTCATGCTGTGGGTCTCTGCCAAATAATTTAGTCTTTGGATGAATGAAGTTGAATGAGCTTCTGCTTGTCTTGTGTCGTCAGTGTGAACATTTCACGACTGACGGTGGTGGATGTCGCCTCGTGGCGCCACTTCCACAGGAAGTGAACGTTTCTAAACGTTTAAAACAAAATGGCTTCCTTTAAACCGTCCTGTAGGTAAAACCCTGGAGAGCTGCGAATCTTCAGACATGTTTGGTTTGAGACAATGAAGCATGTTTATGCTAACAGTGGCTGTAAGCGCAGCTGCCCAGGGCGGCAGCAGAAGGGGTGGGGCATAAACTGTCCTCTGAACAGGTTGACTGCTTCCTGCTGCAGAAAACCCAGATGGTTGCTTGCATGTGATTGGCTGGAGTGCAGCAGGAGGCGGGGCTTGTCTTCATTTCTGCTGGAACCAGAACGGCTGGCAGCGATCCATCCTGATTACTCTGAGCCACACAGAGTAATCTGATTACATTTACTAATCTGTTGGCAGCACCAGTGGGGGAGCACCATGATGGAGCCAACTGGGTTCTACTAGGTTCTACTGATTTTCTTGAAGCAGACAACTGGCCAGCTGAATTAATCCTCAGGAAACTGAAGCAGGTTCTGGTTCTGGTTCACCTTGCTGTGCGGCTCCCAGTCTTCCCAGTACACCAGCAGCTATAAAGCCGAACTAACTAGCGGCTGGATCCAGTAGATCCAGTCTGCGCACTGTTTTCACTGGTCTCTCTGGTCTCCCAGTCAGCCAATCACAGTGCAGGCAGCAGTAAGCCCCGCCCCCTGCGCTCCAAAGCCCTCAGGCGAAGCGTCGGCCTCTCTGATCGGGTCGGAACCTGTTAGAGCCGCCGCCTGGAAGGTAAAACATCCTGTCATGGCAGCTTATTATGTTGCTATAGCAACAGCTGTTGCTGCTGCAGCAACCAGCCGAGCAACTTCTCAGTCAGGATGAGCCAAAATGACACCACAGAAGAAGAATGCTGGGAACGTCTGAATCAGCTCCACAGGAACGTGGCTTTGCTGTCCAACTGTCCTTTCGACCAAATGTCCTCCTGTCCTTCTGTCCTCCTGTCTGTCTCTGCAGAGCTGCCTGACCTCAAGGTTTCCTGATGCTATGGAAACAAAAGCCGAACTGTAACCTCCCTGTTACTTGGTCTCTTTTTGACACTAACGACGATAAACACGGATAATATACTTGAAAATAAACAGAAACTAAGGTAAAAAACATTGTCTGTTAGAATGAATTAAAATGCTTAGATACTTTTTAAATGTAAAAAAAAAATTACAATAAAAATATCCGAGAATATTGCCTACTAGCATAAGCTAAAGCTAATGTTAGAAACAAAGTTTAAAGAAAGTAAAACTCACCTTGTTTCTGTGAACGTATAACGAGGCGAACATCTTAAAACTTTTCTCCAGCTTATAGTCGGGGCTTCGGGTCGATGTTCATCATTAATTGTTACCTTGGACAAGCCCTGCAAACACCCAGTGGAAAGAGACTTTTTCACCGGACTGGAAACGACCGAGCCGCTTTTCCCCGAACGTTTTAGGCTGACCTGCAAAGAGTCTGTTGACACCAGGTGTCTGTGTGGACAGCAGTGCATGCTGGGAGCAGCAGCAGCAGGGTGAAGACAAGCCGCCTTCCTCAGCGCGGCGTCTCGTCACGCTGCTCTGCTGCTGAGGTTCAGCTGACTCTCCAAAACCCGGTTTGGTTCCGGTTTCTGTTTTTAGTGCTCACCCTTAGGCGAGCGGGCCTCGGAGCGGCCCAGCTGGCGTCACGGCCCGTCCCGTGGTTCCCCTCTGACGGGCCGTGTCTCTGCCTGTAGGACACAGCGGAGACACTCTGCCTCTGTTAGAGCGGTTTCTGATTCGATCGGGTTCTGGTTCTGGTCTTTGGAGGGAGGACTGCTCCAGAAACCAGAATGAACCAGTCTTTGCTCAGAGGCGTCCGTCGCTCAGGCTGCTGCAGAGTTCACTCTGACGTTTCATTTTGGACCTGGTTCTGGACCCGGCACAGGAACCGGTTCTGGGCTCGGCCTGGTTCTGAAGCTTTTCCTCTGATCTCTGTCTCTAACCCTAACCCTAACCCAACACCCTTAGATGTTGCAGCAGCCATGTTGAATCTGATATTTTATGAGGTTTATTTTCCGTCAGGCAGATGTTTGGGTCGCCCGAAGGCGCTCTGACTGCAGGCGGCTGCAGCCGTCAATACGTTGACGGCTCATTGGACATGTCGGCTTGTTGCTGCGATACGTCACGGTGTCCGCCATATTGAATGTGGCGTATCTGCCAGTAAGCTAATATAATTAAATGGACGAACTTCCACAGCACCGTTCTACAAAGTATTGAAGTTAGTGAATGTCACTGACTCACAAACTCTGACATGTCAGGGAATCAAAGAAAGCTCTTTTTCTAACTTTTTGATGTGAATATTTAATTGTTTTGGGTTTTCTGGATAAAGAGCACAATGTTTATGACTGATTCTGATCGGTTTTATATTGGCATTGATGAACACACACACCTTTACAGGGATATATTTACAAACATATTTACACAATTCCATAATTCAATGTGCACTTAACATTTCAAGATATGAAAAAATTAATTTCTATGTATTTTATTGTAAAGATAATAAACTTTGATAAATCAGCCATTGTCAAGCATTATTTATACATTTTTGCTACATTTTATACAGTACAATATGTCGACTGTTCTGTGGACAGCAAAGACAATGTGTGAAAAAATCTAACAGACTAAATTATTTTTATTTATCTTAATACCCGAATACTTCAGATTGACATATTTCACTTAAAAATCTGCAAGAAATGAAAGGAAAAAGCGTACATTACACTTTTTAAATAAATCCAGATTTATTTATGTTATATTGGGAACACAGGGCACAGGCAGGGTTCAGCCTGCTGGTCAAACTGGGAGCAGTCCAGTGACTGGGAGGCGTCCTGGTAGCCAGGCTAAAATGAAGGTTAAAAATGAAATGATCTCACAGTGTAATAGAAAATTCATCCCTCCTCCACATTCAGAAAAACATATTTTAGCATATTGGGGCACGGACTCGTATAGCTAAACACTGACGATGTGAAACATGACTGAAGAAACCAGCTGTGATCCTCCCAGACTGGTTTCTCTGGGAGGAGAACCCCAGGGAACTGGGAGGTAATCCACTTCCCTTCTAACAGCACTTTCTCATCGACTCTCTTTAGAAAAACGGCACAGTATGAAAAAAAAGTTAGCTAAGCTAAGAAAATAACAGAATAGTTACTTCAAACCAATTTAGTTACATAGGAAATACTTCTTGGTTTTTTAGAAGCTAGATTCTGGCCACAAAACCAAGAAATTATGTTCGTAAAATTGTTTTTTTCATTTTTACCTGTGATAGGTAATGCCAGTCGATCCAGTTTGTACTTTAAAATGATTGAAACAAGTAAAAGTAAGACATGAAGTATGGAGCTGCCATCACTCTACTGCCACATCCAAGATGGTGGACTCAGCGTCCAATGAGCCGTCTATGTATTCATGCCTGTGGTTGCAGCTACGGCTAACTACGGCCGCTAACTACAGCCGCTAGCTACAATTGCTATCTATAACGGCTAACTATAACCGCTAACTACAATCGCTAGCTACAACTGCTAACTACAACAGCTAAATAGAACCGCTAACTACAACCGCTTACAACAACGCTAGCTACAACCGCTAACTAGAATTGCTAACTAGAACTGCTAACTGCAACCGCTAGTTACAACGGCAAACTACAACTACTAGCTACAACCGCTAAATAGATCCGCTAACTATAACCACTTCCCGGCCGGGTGGAAGTGTACGCAGGCCGCGAGGCGGGGTAAGCGTGGAGGGGTGCGAGCTAGGCTAAAGCTAACACCACATCGGCTCCCTTTACCCAGCATTTTCCTCGCCAATGTCCGTTCTCTGGCTAATAAAATGGACGAGTTACGACTATCCATCACGAGTGACAGACGGATTATGGACTCAAATGTCATGTTTTTCACCGAAACATGGCTAAACAACAGCTGCCCGGACAATGCTATCCAGCTAAGTGGACGCCACACACACCGAGCCGACAGGACAGCAGATGACTCCGGCAAGACCAGAGGCGGAGGTTTGTGCATTTATATTAACACAGCTTGGTGCACAGACTCTGCTACTACCGAGAGTCACTGCTCACAGAATGTGGAGTTTTTAATGGTCAAATGCAGACCTGATTACCTCCCAAGGGAATTCACCTCGATCATCCTCACTGCCGTGTACCCCCCCCCCCCCCCCCCGGATGCTAATGCCAAGCTAGCCATGAAAGAACTCTATGCGGCTATTAGCAAACACCAAACCAAATACCCCGAGGCTGCTTTTATTGTTGCAGGTGATTTCAATCACTCCAACTTGAAGACAGTTCTTCCCAGATTCCACCAACATGTCTCCTGCCACACCAGAGGAGACAAGACCCTGGACCATGTCCAAGGGTCCACCCTGTCCACTCCAATCTGGCTGGAGCCTACAATGTGACACACATCACGGACTGTTTTCTTCACACACACATACAACCTGTAAATTTTATCTGCCATTATTTATCTATAATCCATTCCCTAACATTCTTGTATATTCTGTATATTCTGTATAATCTGTGCATATAGCTCCCATATTTATATTTATACACAATATCTATATCTCTTGCTATAATCCCTTATAGTCCATACATACATAGTCTTGTACATCTGTAAATAAATATCTATATCTCGTAGAGCACTTCTGGATAGATGCAAACTACATCTCGTTGCTTGTACTTGTGACAGTGCAATGACAATAATGTTGAAATCTATTCTATTCTAACTACAATCGCTAGCTACAACTGCTAACTACAAGCGCTAGCTACAACTGCTAACTACAACAGCTAAATAGAACCGCTAACTAGAACCGCTTACAACAACGCTAGCTACAACTGCTAACTGGAATTGCTAACTAGAACCGCTAGCTACAACGGCAAACTACAACTACTAGCTACAACCGCTAAATAGAACCGCTAACTACAATCGCTAGCTACAACTGCTAACTGCAACTGCTGGCTACAACTCCATCCATCCATCCATTTTCTGTTCACCCTTGTCCCTAATGGGGTCGGGAGGTGCTGGTGCCCATCTCCAGCTACGTTCCGGGCGAGAGGCGGGGTTCACCCTGGACAGGTCGCCAGTCTGTCGCAGGCTGGCTACAACTGCTAACTATAATTGCTAACTAACACCGCTATCTACAACTGCTAAATAGAACCGCTAACTACAACCGCTAGCTATAACTGCTAACTACAACCACTAGCTACAATTGCTAACTTACACTGCTATCTACAACTGCTAAATAGAACCGCTAGCTTCAACCACTAAATAGAATCGCTAACCACAACTGCTAACTACAACCGCTAACAACAACTGCTAACTAGAACCGCTACCTAGAATCGCTAACTGGAACAGCTAGCTGCAACCGCTAACTAGAACCAGTCATGTGACAGCGATGCACATATATCGGTATCGGCCCAAACGTTCCCATCAGTGCATCTCTGCAGTCCTGAAACCACTCAGGTCTCTGATACAAGCAAATGCTCCATGATACTGGGATGATACTGGGATTATGCTGGGGTGATATTGGGATCAGTCATTCTGGGACTGTAACTGGACCTGGCTGGAGCAGCTGGGACGGCCCGGCCCAGTCCTTGACTGGATCAGGAGCTTTAAACTCTTACCATGGAGAAAGGCTTGCTCCAATAAAATATATATTATTATTAATATAATTATCTGACCCGGTTCTGTGTTCTGCCTGTTCTGCAGGTGAACCTGCTGGGCCTGGACCTCCTGTCGGCTCTGGTGACCCGGCTCCAGGACCGGTTCAGAACCCACATCGGAACGGGTGAGTCTCTCTGCTGCGGCGCCTCTGCTGGTTCTGACCCGTGTCTAGCCAGTTCTGGTTCTGTTCCAGTTCTGCCGAGCCTGATGGACCGGCTGGGAGACGCCAGGGACCAGGTGAGGGAGCAGGACCAGGTTCTGCTGCTGAAGATCATGGAGCAGGCTGCCTCCCCTCAGGTAGTTCATATCCGGCCCGATTCCCCCAACCGGCACCAATCCGGATGGGTCCGGACAGGGAGCGGTTCTGTTGGACGGCTGTTCTGGTTAAACTGGGAATTGAATCTGGAGAAAAGTTCTGATAAACTTCTCAGAACCTTTGAACCCAGTTTGGTTCTGATGGATTGATGACAGGAAGTTAGGTTAGAGAGAAACAGGAAGTCATGACATAGCAAAAATGGAGCCCTAACAGAACCGAGCCCTGAAGGGCCCGTGTGGGTCTGGTTCTGCTGGTTCTGGTGGAGTTTGGTGCTGACGTGGACCTGTGGTTCTGGTTCCAGTACGTCTGGGACCGGATGCTGGGAGGCTTCAAGCATAAGAACAACCGGACCAGAGAGGGAGTGTGCCTGTGTCTCATCGCCACGCTGAACACGTGAGCTGAACCAGAACCAGAACCAGAACCCGAGGAACCCACCAGACCCAACTTGTTTCTGTTTCAGGTCCGGAGCCCACGGCCTGACGCTGAGCAAGATCGTTCCCCATATCTGCAGCCTGCTGGGAGACCCCGTGGCCCAGGTGACATCATCACTGACATCATCAGAAAATATCTATACTTCCTGTAGGGCCTGGCTGCTGGGAGACCGCGTGGCCCAGCCCTTCGCTGCCGCCTCACTATATCATTCTGGCCGCCATGACGGTCGGTAGTGAACACAACCACCGAAATTCTTTTCCCAAATTGTTTCTGCCAGTTTCTTCATGGCTTCTTGTTTTAGTTCATTTGTCTGTGAACGCAGCTCACCTGGTTGGGCTCATAGACGGAGGGATTCACAGAAGCTAGCTTAGAAACCGACCCGTTCCTCCTCCCTCCTGAGGAGTTGATCCGACTTTGCTTGAATTCAGACCACATGATTTATATTAATATGTCATAAATGGCGTTTCCTCTTAAAGTGGAGCAGCATTACAAACGTGAAGAAGACCAGATGCTAACCAGTTTCCTTTCCATACATGCTAAGCTACATGAATGTAGGGCATCCTTCTCCATAATGTGATATTTGATATGTTTCTAATCATACTTACTCATAAAGTAATGATCTTCTTACCTTGTAAAAAGTGTTTGCTGTAAATCTGTGGTTTCACCGAGTCTTTATGACTGACGGCCGCCATCTTCCCTCGTTAAAAGTTCTAAAATAAAATGACAAGTTTGGTTTGCATGGTTGTCTGTCTGTGCAGCCGGCCGCGCGGCGCGATGCGGCCATTTTAAAGGGAAATGAACTGAATGGAAGCGGCTTTAATGGGGGCGTTGGTGGTTCTGACGCCCATCATGGCGAAGTGGGCGGAGTTCTAGACAACCTGACGCCGCGTGCAATATAATGATCACCTCCATCGTCCTCACTCACCACCTTCATCACTCATTTCTTCATCCTCAGCTTCTGAACACAGGAAGTTAGTCTGTGAATTTGTTACCATGGAAACAGGGATCCAGATGGAGCGCAGGTGTTTCCTTTACTCTTCTCCATCAGGAAGGTTTGGTTCCATCAGGGACCAAACCATCAGGAACTGCAGCAGACTCTTTGTTCTGCAGCAGCAGACCAAAGAGTGGGATCCAGTGGATCCTGGTTCTGTCTCAGGTCCTGGTTCCAGAACTCTGATGACCGATACTGACCCAATCTCTGGTTCTGCAGGTCCGGGACAGCGCCATGAGCTGCCTGGTGGAGATCTACCGCCATGTTGGGGAGCGGGTGAGGCTGGACCTCAGCAAGAAGGGTCTTCCCCAGTCACGGTACGGAGGGCCGCCGGGTCGCCGTCCGGTCCGGTCCGGGCTCTGTCTCTGTCTTCAGGCTCCTTCTTGCTCTCTGGCCTGCTCTGAGGCCAGGGTTCAGGGCTCCTCCTGGTGGAGTTGACGCACACTGCAGCAGCCATAAAGAATGGTTTTTATCTTCCCGTTTAATTTCTGGTCTTCAGAATCTTTCCGTATTTTCAAGCTGATTCAGGACCCAAAATTTCATCAAGTTTGATTCTGAAAGTTCAGCATTTTTTGGCTTTTATGAGGCAGAACAACACAAAGGTTCAAGAAAAATGACAAAAATTCTAAAGGTGTGTTTTGCATTTAATAAATGTATGCCAGGGTTAGTGTTAAGATATGCCACATTCAGATATTTCTTTATAAACTAGTTTGAATCGTCTTCATTCTGCTCCATGATGGTCATCATCATTAGGAGAGAGACGCGATCTGATCCGTCTCTCTCCTCTTCCTCAGGTTGAACGTCATCTTCAGCAGGTTTGATGAAGTCCAGAGATCCGGGAACATGATGCCGTCTTCTGGTTCTGGTGAGTTCCTGTCTGCCTTTCTGGTTCTAGTTCTCAGCTGGAGGAAGAGAAGAGGGAGGGATGGGTTGCCCCCAGCAATGGGTTTCTGCCGGAGCAGATCCGTGTATGAAGGCTGGGTTCAGTGAACTCGGCACCAGCGCACCGGCGGGTCCAACAGCCTCAGCGCTGGATCGGACCGAACCTCTAAAGGGTTCTGGTCCGACTGAGCCCGCAGGGAGAATGATGAAAGCATTTATCTATAAACGACGACGTTTGGAGTGTTTACAACACGCTCATTCAGGAAGTAAACAAGCCAACCAATCAGAGAGAGGTTTCCAGCAGCCAATCACAGTAGCTCTTGTAAATGCTGTATTTGCTGAACAACAAAGGAGTAGCTACTAAACAAAACACAAAAAAACAGAAAAATGAATATAATAGTTTAATTTTCTACTTCAAGAATCTTAGCTAGGCATATAAATATGCTGGCTCATCAAATTCCATTCTAGGTGATATTTATTTTAATTTTCCTTTGAAATGTGACCAGCATCTTGTTTTCAGATCCACTGGCTGATTATTTCTTTACCACCCTAATTTATTGTTATTGTATTGTATTTTTGGTGTTTGCCTTTAAAACTATATAGTTGGTCTTTTAGTATCGTGAACAATGCTGAGTCATGTTTTACATTTTTGACAACTTTTTAACCTGAAACACGCTGGTTTCAATCCGAGCAGAGAAGTCAGGTGACCTCAGATTAACAGACCCCGCCCATAAACAGACTCCGCCCCCTCCTTATCAGGAGTCTTCAGTCCAGTCACTGCTGCTGCTTCATCATCATCATTACACACAGAGGAGGCCTTAGCTTACCACAGTGGTTCCCAAAGATTTTCTGGGCCCCCTATGGATTACAATAAAAAGAATCAACTGGTCCCACATCGTTCAACCAGACATAAACCTATACACACATTTTGTTTTCAAACTCCACTGAAGTTTATTTCACACTTCAGGTTGCAACAAAACAAACTACAAACCATCTTTACAGTGAAACACTTTTGTGTAACTTTTTTTATTTATTCATTCCTACTGCTTCCTGCGCCCCCCCGCTGCAATGGCACTGCTCCCCCTCTAGGGGGCGCGCCCCACACTTTGGGAACCACTTCTGTTGCTGTCCTGTTTTCACGGTTCCATTGGTTCTGCTGGTTCCACTGGTTCCAATGGTTCCGCTGCTTGTGGTCCATGTTCTCGCTCTGGCCGGTGCCGGGTCAACAGTCTGCTGAACCGGGCCGGTTCGGTCCAGTTGTGGTTAGAACCTCTGATGAGCTGCTCCTTCTTCTTCTGCAGATAAAAACTTTGAGGATGAAGACTCTGTGGACGGAGGCCGGTCCTCTTCGTCGTCCTCCTCCAAGGCGCCTCCTAGTGGACGGAGGCCGGTGGTGAGCTCTGTGAGAAGGCCCAGTTCTGCTTCGTCCACCAAGTCCACAGGTGAGGGACACATCCAACAGGACGGACAGACGTCCCCGTCCGCCCTGCTGACTGTCTCTGCTCGTGTCTCCCTGTGGTGAAGGAAAGGAGGCGGCTGCTGGAGCCGTTGATGAAGACGACTTTGTGAAGGCATTTGAGGACGTCCCGCAAGTCCAGGTGCGTCCAGTTCGGATCGTCTCCATGATAAATCCCCCAGTTGGACCAGAAATTGTTCCAGAAATTATGGAACAATTTCTGGAACAATTTATTATAAATAAAAGATCATTTTGCTGTTTTAAGACCATTTGCGACTAACATAATGATATCATCAAATAATGCAAGTCAATCGTCTCACAGGTCAGGGAAACCTTAGGTGTGATGTCATCAGAGGTTTTTAAATAAACAGGAAGTAGCGGTTGCTAACTAGCGTGGACCAGAAAGAGTCTCGTCCCCAAACTTTAGGTCCGGTGCCTCTTTTATAGCTCAGACCCACCAGCAGATGGCAGCGTTCGCAACGTCAGTCCGTTTCCTCTTAGTGTGTCTTTAAAACATGTTGATGAAAACGCGCCGTGGGACGAGATGGTGCGCCTAGGAAGTAACTGAAGTCAAAGGTCACTCCAGACTCTAGAAGGGATGGGTGGGCGGAGGGCAATGCGTGAGAGTGAAAACCTTTGGAAGGAGAGCCGCTCTTACTGGGTTGTGCTTGGTGTGCAGTTCTACTCCAACAGGGAGCTGGAGGACCAGCTGACCAAGATCCGAGATGTTCTGTCTGACGACAAGCACGACTGGGAACAGCGCGTGGTGGCGGTATGTCCTCTGACCTCAGCCAGGCCGCCTACCGATGAGCCCGGCTTACTCTTCTGTTCTGTTGCAGCTCAAGAAGGTCCGTTCTCTTGTCCTGGCCGGAGCGCCGGACCACGAAGGCTTCCCGCACCAAATGCGGCTGCTGGAGGCGCCACTGAAGCTGTCAGCCAAAGACCTGCGCTCCCAGGTGGTCCGAGAAGCCTGCATCACGCTGGGGTGAGACGCTGCTAAAACATCACTGGCTCTTTAAGAAGACTTTAAAATGCCTCTGGCCATTTAAGAACCTGTTAAAATGTCTCTGGCCCTTTAAGAACCTGTTAAAACGCCTCTGGCCCTTTAAGAACCTGTTAAGATGCCTCTGGCCCTTTAAGAAACTGTTAAAACGCCTCTGGCCCTTTAAGAACCTGTTAAAACGTCGCTGGTCATTTAAGAACCTGTTAAAATGTCTCTGGCCCTTTAAGAACCTGTTAAGATGCCTCTGGCCCTTTAAGAACCTGTTAAAACGTCTCTGGCCCTTTAAGAACCTGTTAAAATGTCTCTGGCCCTTTAAGAACCTGTTAAAACGTCGCTGGTCATTTAAGAACCTGTTAAAACGTCGCTGGTCATTTAAGAACCTGTTAAAACGCCTCTGGCCCTTTAAGAACCTGTTAAGATATCTCTGGCCCTTTAAGAACCTGTTAAGATGCCTCTGGCCCTTTAAGAACCTGTTAAAACGCCTCTGGCCCTTTAAGAACCTGTTAAGACGCCTCTGGCCCTTTAAGAACCTGTTAAAAATTCTCTGGCCCTTCAAGAACCTGTTAAAACGTCTCTGGCCCTTTAAGAACCTGTTAAGACGCCTCTGGCCCTTTAAGAACCTGTTAAGACGCCTCTGGCCCTTTAAGAACCTGTTAAGACGCCTCTGGCCCTTTAAGAACCTGTTAAGACGCCTCTGGCCCTTTAAGAACCTGTTAAGACGCCTCTGGCCCTTTAAGAACCTGTTAAGACGCCTCTGGCCCTTTAAGAACCTGTTAAGACGCCTCTGGCCCTTTAAGAACCTGTTAAGACGCCTCTGGCCCTTTAAGAACCTGTTAAGACGCCTCTGGCCCTTTAAGAACCTGTTAAGACGCCTCTGGCCCTTTAAGAACCTGTTAAGACGCCTCTGGCCCTTTAAGAAGGCCACGCCGCAGGAAGCCTCTGATTAATGGACCTGAGGCGTCATTAATTCCCTCCTGATTGTTTTCATGGCAGCTCTGACATTAACCGGGTCTGGAACTGATTAGGTTTCAGTTTACTTCAGAACCGGTTCTGCTCGGCTGTGAAACTTCGATCCATCACCCAGATTCTAATTGAACCCAGATGAGGTGGAACCGAGCAGGTCTGCAGCTAAAGAGCAGCTGCTTGATGAATGGATCAAAGCTAAATGGGATGTGGCACACCGTACCACATCAGGTGGTATAGTGTGCTGTGGTACCACCTGAGGCCGTCACAGGCTGAACCGGACCGGACTGAACCGAACAGAACTAGCCTTTCAGGCGTGAGCTTTCACAGCACACAGCCTGAATTGAGGAACCAAAGAAACGTTCAATAAGCAAATGAGAACCAGAATGAGGTCCTCAACTATTTCTGGACCAGATCTGTTGGTTCTGCTGGTTCTCTGCTGTCTGGTTCCTCCGAGACTGTACTGCAGCAGTGTCCCAGGTGGACAGAGAGAAGCAGCGTCTTTAACCGTGTCTCCGTGTCCACCAGACATCTGTCCTCCGTCCTACGGAACAAGTTTGACCACGGAGCGGAGAGCGTGATGCCGACCCTGCTCAACCTGGTACCAAACAGCGCCAAGGTCATGGCCACGTCCGGAGCGGCCGCCATCCGCCTCATCCTCAGGGTGAGACTCCGGCCCAGGGGGGCGTCTCAGTCCCTCCGGGGGACGTGGACACTAACACCTGTGGTTCTCTTCCAGCACACCCACTACCCTCGCCTCATCCCCATCATCACCAGCAACTGCAGCTCTAAGTCTGTGGCTGTCAGGAGGTAAGAGCTTCTCCACGGCATGTCCCTGGTATCCATGGAAACCAGGAACAGAGTTTAAAATAGGAGGAATAGCTTTTCAGTCTTACTGGAAGCTTCATTCTGACACCAACTTCAGCTCCTGGTGGCGTCAGGCTGCAGTAAGCAGAACATCCATCAATGAGGTATACAGAGTTCACGTCAACCGTCATAATGTTCCCTTTGAAGAAGAAAGCATGCTAGCTGTTAGCCTATACTAGCTGCTAATGCTAGCATGGCTGTGCTACTGGAGAGCACAGTAAGAAGAGTAATCCAGGTACTGACCAGCTTAGACATGCTAGTCATTAGCCTCTCCAAAGCTAACGCTAGTGAGTAATGAGTTTCTCATTGGCCCTCGCTGGCTGCTCAGCTACGCGCTCTTTAAAACCAAAGCACCAAACGCTCTGGTGTCACAAACATTCAGGTGCAACACGGCGTGCTAGCTATTAGCATATACTAGCTGCTAATGCTAACATAGCTGTGTTACTGGAGAGCAGAGTGGTCACTAACATTCGCGGTTGTCAGCAATAAAAACATTGTATCGTTTCTGAGATGGGTATGCCACTCTGCTCTCATTGCTGTTAACTATCATTCATCTTGTTTGTCTGCGGTGAAGATAAAAGGAAGTTATGTTTTTGAAATTTTGACCAAAACTATAGTCTGGAACTAGTCCAACATGGCTGCTCTGCTCTTCTTCTTCTGTGCTTCCAGGCGCTGCTATGAGTTCCTGGACCTCCTGCTGCAGGAGTGGCACACGTCGACCCTGGAGAGGTGAGTTCTGCCTCGGCTGCGGACCAGGACTGCATGGATGGGGATGGGGGAGAGGAGGGGGGTCTGAGTGGAGGAGAGGGGGGATGCTTGTACCCTTTCCCCCTCCCCTTCCCCCCATGGTGACATTTGAGGCGGCTAGGCGTCGGCTCGCTAAGCTCCCGATGAGCCGGGGTGATCGATGGATGCCGGGCGAGTCTTCATCATCTTCCAGCCGTGAGGCGGCTTCCGCTCCTGTAACCATGGCCACGGGAGGGGAGGCATTAAAAGCGGGAGGGAACCCCAGGGAGCGAGCTCATTCCTCGAGTGTCGCCGTGGGAACCAGCAGCGCCCATCTCTCTGTCCTCATGTTTCCGTCTCGCCCCAGACACGTGGCCGTCCTCACCGAGACCGTCCGGAAGGGAATCCACGACGCCGACTCCGAGGCCCGCTCCATCGCCAGGAAGTACGCGTCTCCGCCTCACACTGCGATGCCAGCGGCGGGAGCGGCCTCCGACTCACCTGTCTGTCCCGTCGCAGGTGCTACTGGGGTTTCCATGGCCACTACAGCCGGGAGGCGGAGCTTCTGTTCCAGGCGCTGGAGGCCACTTATCAGAAGGCGCTGCAGTCGCACCTGAAGAGCTCCGACAGCATCGTGTCGCTGCCGCAGTCCGACCGCTCCTCCTCATCCTCGCAGGAGAGCCTCAAGTAAGACCCGGAGGTTCTGGATTTGGTTCTGGATCTGGTTCTGCTAGCCTTCCTGCAGGATGACTCCAAAACGTTCTCTGCTTTGTTCCAGCCGACCTCTGTCTGTGAAGAGTGTCATCGGAGGCAGCATCACCAGAAGTAAGTGTGTTTGGGCCGAGCCCGTCCAGAACCGTGTCGGGTGCAGCGGGTTCTGGTCCAGAGGGCTCCGGTCCAGTGTCTCCTGTCTGTCCCCATCCAGGTAAGCTGGCGGGCTCCAGGGCGTCGGCTGCGCCGGGTTCCCTGCAGCGTTCCCGTAGCGACATCGATGTCAACGCCGCCTCCAGCGCCAAGTCCCGCCTGGGAGGCGTCCTGGCCTCCTCGCCGTTCAGCGCCGCCGCCGCCCTGCCCCCGGGGTCCTACGCCTCGCTAGGTACACCCCTCCTGCTGTGCAAAAGTAACGGGTCGGACTGACTGACTGATTTAAAGGTTTTCCAGAGGATGGATCGCTCAAGTTTATTCCAAACTGATCATTATTTCAGTCATCGATTATTCTGACAATTGATTTGTCAGATAATGATTCAGTTATTCTGATACTTAATAAATTATTCTAACAATTGATCCCAATGATTAATTGATTATTCTGACAGTTCTTGAGACAATCGTTTCAGACGATTAATCCGATAAAAAAGTTTTTTCTTTTAACCACTTAAGCCAAGTGCATTAGAAATACAGTAAAAGATAGAAAAAAATCATTTCATTCTTTATTTAAATCAGAAAATTTTGTCAGTATCAGCATTCCTTTAGTGAATGTTTGATCATTTGCAGCAAAGGGTACATCTGCAGCTGAAAATCAGAACTGCTCAGCGAACGGCTGATCTGGAAATCAGTTATTGATTAATAGGAGATTTTTCCAGAACCAAGTCAAGCTAAAGCTGCTGTTAGAGGAGTTTGGTTGGAACAGATTTACACAGAACGTTTTTATCTTAAACACAAAATGTTTGTTTTGTTTGTCTAGGTTTGGTTTAATTACGACTCTAACTGTTTAGTCTGGATCCAGTAATCAATCCATTACTGGATCAGTTGATGATTATTTCAGCCGATTAATCGTTGCAGCCCTTTTTTATTCCAGCTCTGCTGCAGAACTTCATGATGCAGCTCAGAGTGAGTACAGCATGAGCAGAAGTGTTCTGACCTTTGACCCTGGACATCCTTCATGTCAGTAGGATGGTCTGATCGGGGGTGGGCCATTGATTGATTTTAGTCCTGAATCAAAGACTACATTTTTGGACAGTCTGGTTTTTTTCTCTCTCCATTGTCCTCCTCGGGCTTCTGTAGTGCAGTGTGACGTCAGCCCAGGACGGCCATCTTGTTTGCAGGAAGGGAAGATTGAAAGGAAAGTTTTGGAAAATAATTCAAGTCCACCTCGCTGCAGCAAACAGGAAAGGGCGGGACGGACCGCTGTCAGTCTCAGACCTTATTTAGAAATGGGACCATTGCACTCCGGAAGTGAAGGGGGCGCTGTTTCCTATATTATCCGCGGTCTCCCGTTTTCATATTCTTCTGAAATCTGTGATATATCTTCACCTTTAGGAAGGATTTTCACTCTCAGCATGTATTTGAACTTCTCTCTCTTTTATTTACTTCAGCTCAGCTCACAGTTTTTAACACATTCTGTAGCTTTCTGTGAACTTCTAAATCTGCTCCTTAGTTGCATCTTTTCGGGCCTGATACTGCCTCTAGTGGCGTGGAGGTGGTAACACAACTAATATAATCCATACATCCATTTTCTTACACCCTTGTCCCTAGTGATGTCGGGAGGTACTGATGCCTCTCCAGCTAACGTTCCGGGCGAGAAGCAGGGTCAACCTGGACAGGTCGCCAGTTTGTCGCAGCAACTAATAATTACATTACTAAATCAGAATAGCACAAAGTCTTTATTATTTGCTATTTATTCCAGTATTACTGGCACCGTAAAAGATAAATTCTCTAATAAAACACCATAATTTTTTATTTTCCATCCAACGACTCTAAAGAGATAAAATAAAACATATTCATATAATCACAATATCAACCATTTGTTCATAGAGTAAAACACTTAACAAGCTATAGGTAAATGTTGTCATTTAGTTTGGTTATGAATAATTATTGCACTGTCACTAAATGATTTCTAAAAGATGTTCTTAGTTCCCAGAGGAAAACAGTAACACCTTCATGAGCTCAGAGGGTCAAACTGATGAATAAAGAGGATGGAGGCTCTCTGCTGAAATATTCCTGCCATCTTTCATGTTCTTTCAGCAAACAGTTGAGACAGAGTTGTTTTTGGTTTCACCACTATTTACCTGCTGTTATACCTGAGATTGAAAGTTTTCTTCTTTTTTTACTATATTTTTTTATTTGATCAGTTTCAGAGATACACATACATACATTGAACAGTTAGACCCCCCTCTAACAAAAATTACAGAGCAACTAGTTTGACAGCAGTTGAGTGATAATCAACAATAAATAAGAAAATATGTAATTACATTAATTATACTGTTGGTGTCAGATGAGTGATCCATTTCTTCCAGTATTTATTGTATTTATAGGTGGCAAGCCTTAATGAAAGTCAGTCTCTCCATTGCATGAATTTCCTCAATTATGTCCTTCCAGTCCAAACATGACGGTGATTCCCCATCAAGCCACCGGCGAGTTACAGCTTTCTTTGCACCTGATAATAATATTAGTAGGAGATATCTATCAGATTTCTCCAGTTCCTGGGTAAATTACCCAGGAAAACCACAGTAAAGTCACAACATAAATTTAAGTCCATTTTAGTGTTGATTTCTTTTATCACTTCCGACCAATAGGGTGCGATCTTAATACATTCCCAGAAGATATGAAAATGTCCTGCAGACACATTCCCACAGTTCCTCCAACATTTTGCCTTTTCAGTATCGTTACAATATTTACTTTTAATGTTCGATGTAACAAAAAAACGCACCAGGCATTTCCAGGAAAATTCCTTCCACAGGCCAGAACTTGACGTGTGAATCACAGAGTTGCATATATTTAACCAAACATGGTCAGTTATTGTTATTTTGGCCTCTTTTCCCCATTTAACCTTAATATATGTTGTATTACATTTTCTCTCCATTTGTAGACATAAGTATAGTTTGGATATTGTTTTTTTGGGAGATCTTTCTTTCCTCGAATCTAATAGGATTTTAAGTATACCATTCTCGTCCTCCCCCCAAATTTTATACTTCTATTGTAGTGGTGTTTTAGCTAGAGGTATCTAAAAAAAGTCACATTTCTCCAGGTTATAGTTATCTTAGAGTTGCCTTGGTAAAAGGTTCATCTTTATTATATCTATTTGATTATGTAGATTCATGGGTAATAGAGACCAACGTTGTAGCTCCGCCCTAATCTCTACTGTCAGTGGGATGTAATTGGGATAACTCTAAGGAGTTTTAACTCCCAGATATTTTATAGGTTTATTGTACCAGTTGAACCTTTTAAGTGACGGTTGGTAGTTAAATGAGAGAACTTGTGTTTTCTGTTGATGTGATTTATACACTGAATAAGTGCTGAATGTCTTCAGTAAAGAAAGAAGATTAGGTAGGCTGACTTCCGGGTTAGTTAGCGTTACAAGCACATCATCAGCATAGAGGCATATCTTTGCATTGTGCCTTTAATGGTTACACCCATAATGTCCTTGTGTTCTCTGATGGCCTGCGCTAGAGGCTCAATAAAAAGCTCAAACAGTGTGGGGCTGAGGGGGCAGCCTTGGCGACAGCCCCTTCCTAGTTGTATTTTATCTGATAAATCCCCATTAACCTTAATCCTGGCAGAGGGTGACTCATACAGAGACCGAAAGCAACCTATAATTTGATTATTAAAGCCAAATCTTAACAAAGCCAAATAAAGATAGTTCCAACACACCGAGTCAAACGCCTTTTCTGCATCTAAACTGAGAGCTATGGATTCTGTGTATTTCATTTGGTCTATGAGGTGAAGAGCCCGTCTCACATTGTCATGGGTTTGTCTGTTGTGAACAAAAGCAGTCTGATCTGCGTCTGTAATTTCTGGGATTATAAATTCCAGCCTTTTAGCCAGTATTGTTGCAAATATTCTGTAATCAATGTTTAAAACTGATATTGGTCTGTATGAACCACATTCTGTTTTATCTTTACCTGGCTTAGGAATCACTGAGATCACTGCTCTTCTCCAAGATGGTGGTGTTTCCCCTCCAGAAAGTATATGATTAAAGCAACTCCTAAGCAGAGGAGTAAATAATTTTCGGAAGTGTCTATACCACTCCGCCGGGTAGCCGTCCTCACCTGCCATCTTATTCCCTTTCATTTTTGAAATTGCTTTATTAATCTCCTCCTCAGTTATTTGTTGTGTTAGCCTATTATTTTGATCTGTTCCTATCGATGGTAAATCCAGTGAGGCAAGAAATGCTCTCACTGAGGACGGGTCCACTGCGTGAGGCTGTGTGTATAGTTGAGTGTAGTATAATTCAAAAGATTTTTTAATGTCTTTTAGAGAGTGGTGTGTCATTTTATCTATTGGATTTTTAATTTTTTGTATAAATCTATCAGTTTGTTGTTTACGTATTCTCCAGGCAAGACGTTTCTTTGATTTGGGTCCATTTTCATAATAATTCTGTTTAATAAATTTAGTTTTTTTCTCTAACTGGTCTTCATATAAGCAGTTTAGAGCTTGTTTTGTTTCTCTTATTTGTAGCAGGGTGTGGTCATTATTATTTTCCATATGCTGTACTTCTAGAGATTTTAATTTTATAGTAAGAGCTTTTAAACATTTCTCTTTTTCTTTTTTCTTATGGGAGGATCACATAATTAACTTCCCTCTCAGAACAGTCTTTGCTGCGTCCCATAAGATACAGGGAGAAATATCCTCTGTGTTGTTGTGGTCCATATAGTCTTTGAATTCTTTTTCTACGAAGCTGCCAAATTTAGTATCATTCAATAAACTATTATTAAGCCTCCACAGGGTTTCTTTACGATCATTATCCAGGTGAAGAGTCATATACACCCCCGCATGATCAGATATATCTCTCACCCCGATGTCACAGTTTATTATTCTATGTTTATCAACATTTTGTATAAAGAAATAATCTAATCTTGAATGCATCTGATGAGAGTGAGAAAAAAAGGTGTATTTTTTATCCCGAGGATGCAAGTTCCTCCATATATCCACCAACCCTAATTCTTTAAGCATTCTTTTAATGTATATTGCTTCTGTCTGAGCCTTTGTAATTTTGCTGGTTGAGTCCAGAAAAGGATTTAAGTGAACGTTCCAGTCTCCCCCCGCATATCAATATCCCAGATACTTCTGTTGCGATCATGTCAGAAATTTTCTTAATAAGTTGTGTATTATTTCCGGGTGGTCTATACACATTCAGTAAGGTTACTTCTTTATGATCTATGTATCCTTTGACCAGTATATACTGTCCTTCTTTGTCTTTAATTTGTGAGAAGAACTGAAAGTTCAGCCTGTTGGATATTAAAATCGCTACTCCTCTAGAGCTGCTTTTTGCACATGAAGAAAAATACACATTTTTAAACCCCATTTTACATAATTTTTCATGTTCAGCAGTAGAAAGATGTGTTTCTTGCCAAAAAATTATATCTTGCTTTTCTTGTTTCATCTTTACAAGAGCTTTGCCTCTTTTAATGGGATTATGTAAGCCGTTAACATTAAGAGTAATTACCTTATATTGTTGTTTCACTTCTGTCATTAGTTTACAAAAAAAGAAATACCTATTATTTTCCAGGTGCTCTGGTGAACAAGGGGGGATCTGCAAAAACAACAAAACACATAACATACGTGACTTCCAAGAGTGAAGTACCAGTCCACCTTCAGAGTCCCTGGAACCCCAGGGGGCTCCCCGCGGTGCTGCCCCTCGTCTCTCGTCCATCATGGCAGCGCCCATGGAGAAAGCATGTCTGTTCCCAGATCTGCGGTCGTCCGTAATACTGGTACTTTACAGAGGAATTCACCAGAAGGTTACAGGGTGTTGTCTTTGCGCTTGAAGGCCCTAAGTTTTTCCTGGATGTGTTTCACTCGCGTTTCCCGGGTCCACCGCTGGGTTCCGCTCGCTCCTTCCCGGGAGAAGGCTCCCGGTTTGGGCGGGGAGGCGTCCTCCGTTGGTTTGTCCGCCGCTTCGAACATGTTCCTCTTCCTCATGTTGTCAGATGCGTCCTGTGTGCTGTTGTAAATCACAGGGCCGTTCTGATAAAACACACGAAGTCTGGATGGGTACAGACTGGAAGCGAAGTCCCTTCTCTTGTAAGATCTTCCTGATGGGATTATATGCTTTACGTTTAGCAAGGATGTCACAGGGGACATCTTGACCGAAGAACATGCGTTTTCCTCTCAGCTGTATCACTTTCTTACCCCACGCAGAACGAAGCACTAGTTCCTTCGTGGTATACTCCAGAAAATGTATCACGATGGATCTGGGGTTGGAGCCGGGCGGCGGTTTGGGCCCGAGTGACCGATGGCAGCGCTGTATGCCCAGCGTGGGGTCCGTGAGGGAGAGTTCAGTTTTAATGAAATTCTCTATAAATTTTTGCAAGTTGTCGCCTTCTTCTCCCTCTGTGACCCCATGAATACGAATGTTATTCCTACGTGAACGGGCTTCCAGGTCTGTTAGACGTGTTTGTAGGCCTTCTTGTAGCTGCAGCGTGTGGCTCAGCACGTCTTTGACGGCCATGTTGAATTCCTCTACTTCTGTTATTCGCTGCTCAGCCTCCTCAACTCTGTTCTTTACGTCTTTCAGGTCTGCATCAATGTCGTCAAGCCGCTTCCCCATCTCTTTTCTAAACTCAGACATTTCTTTTGTTATGAGTCCTGACTGGTCAGTGATTTGTTTTTTGAGGTTTGTCTGAACTTCTTTCAGCTGTAAGAATGTTAGCTTCCATAGCTTTGTCGGCTGCTAGCTTGCTATCTTCAGAGACCTTGGATAAAACAGTTTCTTTCGCGTTTTCTTGCTGAATTCCTCTGGTCTTCCTCTTGTTACTCCCTGACATGACATGTAAATACTAAAAACTGTGTTTTATAAGTTATTGGTCAGGGGGTAACTCGACTGTCTGGGAACTCGAAATTTATGCTGTTGCTCGCTTCTCCGCCATCCAGAAGTCCTCCATTGAAAGTTTTCTTCAAAGATTGTCTGTTATTCTGCAGCTCATGTGACCAATCCAGACGAGGAGATGAAAAGTTAAAACACTCAGCATTGTCTTGTACACAACCTCTAGTTGAGTAACCACAAGATCACTGGGTCTTCCAAAAAGACAGAGTCTCTGAGAACAGCTGTTAAAAATATAGCCAGTGTTTTCAGTGTTTTGAGCTGGCTGTCCAGGAACGACCCAAAAATTGTCACAGTTTCAACAAGTTGGCCATCAAGTGAAACTGGAACCACTTTGAGGTCATATAATTAGCTCCACCTCCTTACAAAAAGTGAAAAATTAATAATAAATAATAAAGACTTTGTGCTATTCTGATTTAGTAATGTAATTATAGTAGTTGTGTTACCACCTCCACGCCACTAGAGGCAGTATCAGGCCCGAAAAGATGCAACTAAGGAGCAGATTTAGAAGTTCACAGAAAGCTACAGAATCTGTTAAAAACTGTGAGCTGAGCTGAAGTAAATAAAAGAGAGAGAAGTTCAAATACATGCTGAGAGTGAAAATCCTTCCTAAAGGTGAAGATATATCACAGATTTCAGAAGAATATGAAAACGGAAGACCGCGGATAATATAGGAAACAGCGCCCCCTTCACTTCCGGAGTGCAATGGTCCCATTTCTAAATAAGGTCTGAGACTGACAGCGGTCCGTCCCGCCCCTTCCTGTTTGCTGCAGCCAGGTCCTTCTTAAATAATTAGTCAATTTTAATTTTTCTGAAAGAAAGAGAAAAGATATGTAAAATTTGACTTGGTCTGAAAAGATCAGAGGTTTTATTTTGAAGCCTATGTAACCTCTTCTCCAGAGCTGACACGGTTCTGGTCCTGGATCCTGACCTGGACTAGGATCAGCTCTCCCAGTGGTTTACCCCTATTTCCTCCTGGTTTCTCTGGTGGTGGATATTAATGACTGCTGCTCAGCAGTGATGGAAGCTTACTGGAATTAGGCTCCCAGTGCTCACATTAAGCGGCCTGTCTCCATTCATTGGACTGACAGTAACCACTAGACCTGTCCATTTTGTCCATCCTGTCATGCTGCTAACATCTCCCCTCTTTCCATTCTGCTGCCTTTTTTAAAAAGACGGCGCTGCTGGTAAGAGTGACGGTAAGCTCCAGTCTTTGTTAGTGACGTTCGTTCCTGTGTCTCCTCCATCTGTCTTTTCCCCCTCTTGTTCGTTGTGTGGATGTCCTGTCGTCTTACTTTGGGGACAAAGCGTCCTCATCTGGACATGCTTCATTAAAGCATCACGATTAAAAAATGCGTGATAATCGTCAGAGCCGTCACGGCGCTTCAGTGAGGGATAGTAAACGCATAAAAGACGGTGGCAGAACGCCAAACATCTATAAATAAACAGTAGACGTACTTTTAACCAGCAGATCCTCAGGTTGTTGTTTTGTCTCTAGAGACGCTGCTTTGTCTCTTGTCCCTCATCAAGGTCCTCCTCTGTCTGTCCTCCGTCTGTCCTTCTTCATATCCAAACTATCGAGTGTATCTTGTGTCTCTGCAGGTCGTGTTCGTACGAGAAGACAGAGCTCCGGCAGCGTGGGCGGAGCCAGTCCGTCAGTAGTGGACAGCAGGGGGCGGAGTCGAGCCAAAGTGGTCTCCCAGTCGCAGCGTAAGTCTGTATGATGATGATGAAGATGTGCCTGTCGACCATTTTTATTTCACTGCTGCAGTGAAATCTGCTCATGTCTCATCTGATCGTCTTCATGCTCCTCCATGCACACTCAGTTCTCTAATCAGCTGCAGGCCAGAGTGCATGCTGGGTAAAAATCTACAAACATGCATCCCTCTGTCTGTTTCTGACCGTCCACTCTGTCCACTCTGTCCTGCGGCCTGTTGCTCCCATCATACAGGATCCAGTTCGGCCAATCCCATCAGCGGTAAGGCCTAGGCTCCACCCGATCAGCTTGACCCCTGACCCCTCTGGCTGAACGCCCCCTGCTCCTCTAGCAGTCTGTGTCGCCTGCAGCTGCATGACTCTGATTCAACAGTTCACTTCTGGTTTCTGCAGTTCTCACTGGTTCCACTGCATCCTTAGTGCTCCATGTGTCACTGGGTCCCCCTAAGGCCCGCCTCCTCCCTGCTGCCGCCGCTGCGCCCTGTCGGCCGTCCACCTGCCGTCCGGCTCTCAGCGTGTGTGTCGTTTGCTCCCCACAGCCGGCAGTCGCTCCAGTTCCCCAGGGAAGCTGCTGGGCCAGAGCTACGGCCGCCTCCCCCGGGCCGCAGCGCCGCCCAGCACCGCCGCAGAGAGACGCAGCAGAATCCCCCGCAGCCAGGGCTGCAGCCGCGAGACCAGCCCCAGCAGGCCGGGCCTGGGTAGGACGCCGAGCACCGCATCCATCCCACCGTCCATCTGAGCATTCGTCCATCCAGACAGACAGACAAGACATACACACACAGACACACACATAGATGAATCAGGTTGACCTCAGCCAGTGAGGAGAGTTTTAGTCCTGGTCCAGTGTTTCCTCCTGTGTGGATGGTACCAGGTACCAAACTTCCTGTGCAGACAGGAAGTTGTTCTTAAAACTTTGCAGGCTTCCTGGAGCCGTCTTGCTGTGTGGCTTGGTCCAGTTCTGTTCCAGTCAGGATCAGAATCTCTGACCATCTGCAGTGAAATATCACTTTGACCAAATTAAAAGGAAATGTTGATAAATCAGCACTTCCGGGTTCCACCAGAACCATCCCACACGCTTTCAGCCAGCTGACCAGCAGTGTGCCAGGATCAGTCTCACCAGCTCTTAAGCTGCAGGATATTTTTAGAACCTTTTTAAAGCCATGGTACTGACCCGGTCCAGCCTGGTCCATTTCTGTCTGGTTGGATGAGTGAAATTTGTCACCAAAAAGAAACATTTTTCTCTCGTCTGCAGCAGCAGATTGACTTTGTTTCTTCTTCTACTGTTTTAATTCGCACTGCCCTTCTACTCTCCTCTCCAGTCCTCCATCTCTCAGCAGATGTTTGATGATAAACCAATCAGAGTGTTTGGGTTCCCCCTCTGCAGCCCAGAGGAACCATCTGTTCTCTAGCAGGAGTTTCCTGTTAGCTTCTCTGCTCACATCAACAGTTTAACACCTTCTGAAGTGGAGCACGTTCTGTTCCCTGGTTCTTTGTGTCTGGACCTCTGGTGGCTGTCCAGAACCGGCATTTCCTTCTGTATTTCCTTCCTGTTTCTCTCCTGCTTGATGTTTTCAGCTAAGCAGTTGTTCTGACAGCTAGCCTGCGTGCTAATGCTCTTCTTCTTCTGCTGCTGTCCCCTGCTGCACGCTAGCCCGGAGCCGCATCCCGCGCCCCAGCATGAGTCAGGGCTGCAGCCGCGACACCAGTCGCGAGAGCAGCCGCGACACCAGCCCCGCTCGGGGCTTCGCTCCTCTGGGTGAGTACGGCCTGGTGTTCCTCAGGGTCGCTCCTGCCTTTCCAACGTTTTATTCAGAATGAATCCTGGAGAATCAGCAGCAAACTGACTCTACTCATGAATGAATTAAAACACAACCAGAAGCTGTGGCTGGAAGGCTCCATGCTGCTGCTTTTAGCTCCGCTAATCACCTTCATCAGCCTGGGAAGGGTCAAAGGTCATCTCCACACCCTCTGGAATCTGTTCTAGAAACATTATTCCCAATATAATAATAATAATAATAATAATAATGATGATAAATCATAATAAAAAATTATATGAGTAAAAAAGTATAAAACAAAATTAATGAAAATGACATTTTAAAAAATGTAAAAAATGATTAAATTGAAACATTTCAATTGGAATTAAAGAAAATAATAAAATTAAAACATTAAAAAAGGTTATTCCCAAGAGGAAAACATCTCAAGGTCAGAGCTCCATCTCAGACTGAGTCAGCAGGTCAAAGGTCAAAGGTCATGACTGAACCAGTCTGGCTGCTTGGAAGGGTTACTGGAGAAACCTCTTCTATAGAACCAACATGGCCGCCGGACCGAGGTTAGCGGAGCAGAGAGTGATGTTGGACCAGGACCAGACCCAGAAATCAGTGAGGCACGGTGGTGGAGGAGTGATGATGTGGGCTTCCAGTGGAGCAGGCTATCTCCTCTGAGTACAACCTTAGAAATAAAAGCTTTTCTACCATGGCTCCGCCTACTTCCTGGGTTTAGAGGAGCTGTTGAAGATGGTCTGCAGCAGGTGTGCTGGTCACTGAGGACCGGTAGGGTCAAAGGTTAAATGTGAGTGGCTCTGGGGCCTGGTCCTCTGCCGCCATATTTAACCCAGAGGCCAACTGGGGAAACTGGACCCAGTGGTTCTGATCCAGTAGTAACTTCCTGGTTCTCCCGCAGCCTCCAGACGCCACTCCCGTTCCACCAGCGCTCTGTCCTCTGCTGAACCCCACGGCCAGTCAGGTGACCTGCATGTTCCCAGTCCTCCCAGTGTGAGCTGGAGTGGCCCACCAGTCTGCTTCTGTTGTCGTTCCTCATGGCTGCAGCCAGAACCCATCAGATTTCAGTTTTTACTCCAGCATGGCAGGTTTTTCTTTAGTTGTCATGGAAACACGTAGTTAGGGTTCCAGGAAGGTTCTGGTTCCGATCCATATTTCATGCAGAAAGTGACGTTTTTCTGTTTCTTTGTGTTTTCAGCCTGATTGTTTCAGTTTTCATCCCTTAATGAGACTCTGAGCATCTGGTGCATGTTTCTGTTTCTTCTTCTTCTGTTGGCTTCCTCTGCTTGTTGGGCGCTGATGATTAAACCAAAGAAGAAGAAGGTAAGTCTCAGGCAGCCGGTTCCCTTCATTAATCAGCCGTCCGTCTTGTTTTTGTAGATCGATACGGTCTGATCCACCAAGCCAGGATTTCTGCGTCGGTGAACGCCATGCGGGTCCTGAACACCGGCACCGAGGTGGAGGCGGCCGTGGCCGACGCTCTGGTGAGTGACTTCCTGCTTCCACGCCACAATCCTTCAGAACCACGGGGGAAAGTCGGAGAAAAGGTCCTTGACAGTTTGGGTTTGTGCTCCTCTCTCTCGTCTTCCTTCTGGCGTTTTGCTTGCAGCTGCTGGGAGACTCCAGGAACAAGGTAGACGGACGCTTCCCGCCGTCTGTGTTCACTCCATCGCCAGCCTGTCTGTCTCACTGCCTCCTTTACTTCCTCCGGTTTCTGTCTCGTTTCTGCTCCAGAGCCTCGCGGCACTGCTCGCCTGCCTCTGAGTTGAAAACAGATTGTTTCACAGATCAGGACTGAATCACATCAAAGCTCTGCATGTGTCTTAACCTCCATCCCTGGTCGCCGAGCTCTCATTCCTGCATGACGCTGCATGAACGTTTCCCTCTCCGCTGCAGAGGAAGCCATTGCGGCGGCGCTACGAGTCTCCTGGGATGTATTCTGATGACGACGCCAACAGCGACGCGTCCAGCGCCTGCTCAGAGCGCTCCTACAGCTCCAGGAACGGAGGCATCCCCCACTACCTGCGGCAGACGGAGGACGTTGCCGAGGTGCTGAACCACTGCGCCAGCTCCAACTGGTCCGAGAGGAAGGAGGGCCTGCTGGGCCTGCAGAACCTGCTGAAGAGCCAAAGGATCCTCAGGTGGGAGCCTGTCAGGGGGGTTAGTAAAGTAACCGTCTGCTACTAGGAGTTATTTGAGGGAAACACAGAGCTCCCATAATATGTTGATGACTGTCAGATGTATTCCCCCTTCTGCAGCCAGATGCTCTCCCCATTCAGGTTCTTCTTAACTGGGAGCCAGAGACACCAAAACATCTTAAATTTTAACAAACTGGAAGCTGAAGTGGTTTTATTCAGTCCCAGTCAAATGACACAACCTGGTTGTACTGACCTCTTTCTAACGTCACCAACTTCCTGTTTAGAAACTTGATGGCTTTAGCTGTAATAACAGCATAAATGTTGTGGAAAGATCATCACTTTAAATCTCAGACATCTCTCCAAGGCTGCATCACCACCACCAGCCCTGTTGAGTCCGCTTCCACCCGACTCCGGTAAACTTGCTATAAAGTCCGGTTCAGTTGGTGAGGTGTGAATGCTAATCGACCTCTGACCTCTGGTCCTCCAAACCTCGGTCTGGGTTCAGTTTGAATCTGAGCGCCAAGCGGACCAGAGACTGCTCCAAAAGCAGGAAGTGGACTACAGCGCAGGGCATTCTGGATAAACACAACCAAAGCTAACGTGTTAGCCTAGCGCTAGCAGCAGAAATGGCTCCTGGTCTTCAGCCAAAGACTAAAGAGAAATCCTCCGACTAAAATCTGACGCCTCCATCTTGTTTCTATCTGGTGAAGAAGGAAGTTGCTCTCAGTGTCTTCAGAGGTTTTTGTGTCGTTTCCTTCAGTGGTTCTTTGTGCAGCGCCCCCACAGGCCAGCAGGGGAACAGGTTGGTTTGGGTCAGTATAATGTGGACGACAACTAAATAACTAAACATGGAAAGAAGTTTTTTCTGAGCAGTTTTTCTTCCAAAGATCCATCTTAGTCTGACCAAAGTTCCTGTTTAGATTACTGGAAAGTTTTACTTCTTGTCTGTTAGAAATAATTAAAGTAAGTAAATAAACTCCATATGTTTACGTTTGTGTTGGTAGGGCAGAACCTGACCTGCCTTCCAGGAAGTCGTGGGTCATTGTTCTGGTTCTGTTGGGTTCTAACCAACTGTTTGTTGTCTGTGCAGCCGGGTGGAGCTGAAGAGACTCTGTGAGATCTTCACCAGAATGTTTGCAGACCCCCACAGTAAGGTAGAGACCCTCAGATACATGCATGGTCTTCAGCTGGAGATGTTTCTGGAGCTAACTGTGTGTGTTCTGCTGCACGGCCCGCCTTGCTGTGGCTCTAACCCCAGAGAGTGAGTGTTTGCTCCTTCAGTCCGCGTCCTCCCCGTCGGACGGAGAGCCAGTCTGACCAGAACCTGCCTTTGCTCCCAGGTGTTCAGCATGTTCCTGGAGACGCTGGTGGACTTCGTCACGGTGCACAAGGACGACCTGCAGGACTGGCTCTTCGTCCTGCTCACTCAGCTGCTGAAGAAGATGGGCGCCGACCTGCTAGGCTCGGTCCAGGCCAAGGTCCAGAAGGCTCTGGATGTCACCAGGTCAGAACTGGGACGCGGCGCGGCCTGAGGGCTGCTCAAGCTTTTATCAATAAGGCGCTGATCCGATGACCCAGAGGGTCTGTGAACCGCTGAAACATAGAGCTGCCTTTCCTAGATTGGCTGAACGTTCTGAGCTCCACTACTGGTTTCAGGTTCCAGAGGCCCGGTGGTACCACCACAACTAAACCCAAAAGCCGTACTGGAATCTCTGATTCACCATTATTTAAATATGTCCTGATCATCCAGAAAGATCCTGGTATTGCTGGTTTTACTGGTTTCAGGTGAAGCATACAGGAGAATTAAAGTGACTAACTATGGAATATATGAATATAAAATAACACACAGGACTCGGATTCTTCCCTGCTCAGGCCGAGTGGGAAGAGATTTAATCGCACGTCTGTGGAATCACAAAACACATCTGCAACAAATATCCAAAATCTCACAGCTCTTACTGGATGCATCACTTTTTATTGGGCTTCATCTCTACTGGTGTGTATTTAGTGTTGTAGTCAATACCACCTAACCCGAAACCAAGTCAAGACCAAGACCAGAGTGTATGGAGACCGAGACAAGACCAAGACTTTTAGGGTCCCAGACCGGCGCCCCGCTCTACCTGACGCAATGAAATGAAATATGATCAAAATTGCTTCTTAAATTGATCTCAAACATCCACATTCCCATAAAAACACTCAGATATTAAATACTTAGAGCTGAAATAAATTTAACCAATATCATTATCATTCCAGACTATTTGTTCTGCTTTGCTTCCATCTCTGAGCCACGATCTGGAGGTCTCCTGCCACCCCTAACAAGATAACGCCCTGGGCGGTTGCCCACACTGCCCATGTCAGAAACCACCACCGTCAGCTCCATTAAACATAGCAATTAAGGCAATGCACTAATGGTAAACACTCAACTATGGACACTGACCAAGGAGCAAGAAGGAACCAAGCACAAGGTGACTGTGACTCTCTCTCTCTCTCTCTCTCCCAGCAGCTCAGAGCTGTAACATCTCCCACATGACAGGAGACGACATCAACAGAGAGCAATGAGCATGATAGAGAGCATGCTCATTTATTTATTCTGTAGTTAAATAAATATCAATGTGTATAACTAAATAAAATAATAATAGCTACTGCAGAGAGCGGCTCTCAGTGAGGCTCCAGAACTGTCGCTCTTAGTAAAGAGCCGTTCAGAAGAATCGGATCCTTCCTGAATGTCATATTGCTATATAGCAGATTTTGGTCACAGCGCTGTCCCATATATGTGACACGTCAGTCAACACCTCCACACAATAATGCAGCGCAGTGACTGACAGCGTTTTTCATATGCAAAGTGTCCCTGAACAGCTAGTTTAGCTAGCATCACCTCACAGAGCTTACCTTTCTTTGAGCTTCTTTCCTAAGTGACCATAAAAGTTAGACGTAGTCCCACCGTCTGCGAAAGCGAAGCGCTGCTGAATTTACATGTCTCCATGTCTGATGATTTATGTAGCGGGATTCTGTTACTGACGATCAGGGCGCCGGGAAAGTTAGGACACTTCCGACAGGGGGCCCAATTTTATTTTATTTTTTCATAGAAATAAAAAAACAATTGGAGCCCTGTCAGTTACAAAACTAATCATATTGTGTTTTCTAAAATAGTTTTTAGCAGTAAAAATCAAATGTTGCCCCTCCCAGACCAAAAAGCAGACATTTACCCAGAACCCCCTGGATCTGCAGGAAATGGTTCCTTCCTGCTTAGTTTGACGGTGACGATGTTCAGCAGCAGACAGTGGAAAACAAGAACGACTGTGGCTGTTACTATGCTGCTAATAAAAATAATAAAGCCAGGTTTTCAAAAATAGAGAGAGAAAAAAACAAGAGTGTCAATGTGTAATCCAGTTTTTATCCAAGAGTTGGGTAGACTGTGAGATTATCATCCATTTAGCATAGTTAGCTTAGCTACAGACTGTTTGCTTCCATTTCACTAACATTTAATGAATTAAGGAAAGAAATTACCAACATATTCATATATTGATAAACCGTCCCTTGAACCTTTTACCACTTAACAACAGGTGAGTCAGTCAGCAGCAGCTCTGACCTCCTGACCCGTCCTCTCTCCTCTCCTAGTCCAATTAAAGCTGCACTTTGTCACTTTTATAAGTGACATAGTGCTCTGTGCTGTGCTGTAGCTAGCAATAACAATATGTTGTTTCTCCACCATTAGCACATTTAGCAGTGAGTGAATGAGGATGATTGACAGCGCTAAGACCCTCCTCCTGGGTCTGATTGATTGTTTTGGTCGGAACGTTGTATTACTTTAGCTAGCAATAGCAGTTCAGGTGGAGGAGATTGATTGTTTTCACAGATTATCTGTCTCATAACAAACTGGCATGACATGGTGACAACTTTAACAAATATGGAGAAAACATTTTTTGAATGAAAGTTATAAACTGCAGTTTGAATAAAATGCAACTACATAGCATTTTTTGAGAAGTCTGGATTGATTCATGTGTATTTTGCACATGAAGCAAAATACACACCAATATTTCTGACTGTTGCTGGTTTGGAGAAACATTTTAGTATCTAAAACTAATAGAACAAAATTAAGCAACATACTTGCAAACTGTGTGCAGAATGTTGGATGTAAAATTCATGAGCAGTAAATATTGTGCTACTTATCAGTACTGGACCAAAGAAAGCAAGGCTTTAAAATTGTGACGCTTTTGATGGTTCAGATAAACTCAAGAAATTGTAACAGCAGCTGGTGGAGGGGCCCAATTAAACTTTTGGTCATGGGGCCCAAAACTCCTGGCAGAGCCTCTGCTGACGATTAGACAGACATCTTCCGCTCAGAGGAAACCACTGCGCATGTCTTGGAGATGGAGACGTGCGAGTTAAAGGGGGAGGCGACGTTTGACAACAGAAACACGTAATTAGTAAGTCACGTTATTGCTTGAATTTTAGTCGGTATGTTATGCATCTACTGAAAACAAAGATGTTAACAAATAATCTGGACAATATGCTGGTAGTTTAGTGACATTTCCACAGTTGTGGTCTTGACCGGTCTTGAAATAAAATCCCGAATCCTCAACACCCGAGACCAAGATGAGACCATCAAAAAGTGGTCTTGAGACCAAGACCGGTCTCGAATACTACAACACTGTGTGTATTTGAACGTTTGGACCAATGGCATTGCTTCCCTTCCCTTGCTAGTTATTCTGGCTCAACTTGTACTATTTGGGTTTTAGGCTTTCCAGGAATCGGTTTTGGACTTCCTGGAAATCAAAATCTGCTCCATCTCAGCGGTGCCGAATAACAAATTTGTCAATTTGTTGTTCCTTATCTGTGAAAAGAGAAAATCCTTCTGACTCCAGTTGGTTCTGGCCGGTCTTCTCTCATACCAGCCAGAGTGACCTGACCCTGAGCCAAACAACAAGCAGAGCATCATCTGCATATTTATGTTGGTGTAGTTTTCTCTGGTTCCAGAATAGACTTCAAATAACCTTCATTTAACCACCTTCGGTGGAGAAACTCGAGATAAATTCTAGATAAAATGGACCAGAAGGAGGCTGAGTCGTCAGCCCTGAAGTTCACCAAATATTACAAACCAGGCGACTGGGTGAATTGGTACCAGATCTGGATCTGGATCTGGATCTGGATCTGATTCTGTTGCCAGTTACCTGGTGTGAATTATTCTGCTCTGAATATTTACTCTTCAAACATCATCTCTGATCAGTGAAAGCTTGAAATCATCAAAGTTTCCTAGGAAACGTGCTGTGATGGTTGAAGATGATGTCCGGCGTTGACCCGTCCAGCTGGTTTCAGGGTTTCCTTCGCTCTGACCCGGTCAGCTCCTTCTGGGTCAGAGGTCGCTGAACTCAGCTTCTGTCTGCTGCGTTTCAGGGAGTCGTTCCCCTTCGACCAGCAGTTCAACATCCTGATGCGCTTCATCGTGGACCAGACCCAGACCCCCAACCTCAAGGTGAGCCACAGTCGTCTCCCGCCGCCGCGTCTCCGTCGGCCCGGGACTAAACGTCCCGTCATCCGCAGGTCAAGGTCGCCATCCTGAAGTACATCGAGTCTCTGGCTCGCCAGATGGACCCGACCGACTTTGTGAACTCCAGCGAGACGCGGCTGGCGGTGTCCCGCATCATTACCTGGACCACCGAACCTAAAAGCTCCGACGTCAGGAAGGTGAGACGCATTTCATCCAGGATTCAAGAGTAAAGGCTTTCCACCTGAAGATTAAAACTGTGTTTTGTTTTTAGCTCATTTGTCTGTTTATTCCATAAATTAGCAGTAAAAAGGTTTTGAACTGAAAGTTTTGCTGATTAAGATGTGATTTAATTAATTTCAAACCCTGAAATTAATTGGATCTGAAACTATGAAAGCCTTTTATCAGAATCCCTAGTTGACCTGTAGCGGCTGAGTTCTGGTTCCGGTCCATTACCTGGATGCCCCCCCTTAGGGAGATGGGGCCGCCACAGCTGGGCGAGCGAGGAGCTTCTGGAGAGACCAGTCTCACTTCGGTCCAGGTCTCGGATCACGGTCGTCATGGCGACGACTGGGTCGTCAGCAAACTTTCCCACAGGTTGCTGTATCATATAAATGAATAAGAGGAGAGAGGACAGCCCTGAGAGACACCCAGCTCACTTAAAGGGCCAGCGTCGATTTTAAAACTCTCAGCTGAGAGAGCGGGCCGGGTCAGGGGTTGGTTCTGGAGGGCAGAGCAGGTCCACCATCTGGATCCAGATCAGGTTCTAGATCTCAGTACACTGGTTGGCCTGCGTTCAGGCAGAACCCGGCAGAACTGGAGGAGATTCCTGGAGATCCAGACCAGATCCAGAGCCGAGTTGACACCAGAACTTCTCCAGGTTCTGCTGGACATCACCTGTTGCTGCTGGGTTCTGTTGGTCCAGTTCTCCTGCTCTAATCCATGGAAGGTGCCAGGTTCTGGTTCTGACAGAGGTTCCTCTGCAGGTTTGGTTCTGCTGGTTCCAGGACCTGGGATCAGTAAGCGGTTCTGGTTCTGTGCGCAGGCAGCCCAGGTGGTTCTGATCGCACTGTTTGAGCTGAACACGCCGGAGTTCACCATGCTGCTGGGCGCGCTGCCCAAGACCTTCCAGGACGGCGCCACCAAGCTGCTGCACAGCCACCTCAAGAACTCCAGCAACACCAGCAGCGGCGTGGTGAGTCCCTCCAGAACCTCCAGAACCCGGTCCAGGCCTTCTCAAGCTCAGCTTCTGCTTCTGTTCTCCAGGGGTCTCCAAGCAACACGGTGGGCCGGACGGCGCCGCGCCACGCCCCCAGCAGGTCCAGTCCTCTCACTTCCCCCACCAACTGCTCCCACGGCGGCCTGTCTCCCAGGTAGGAACCAACTGGACCGCGGCCAGTTCTGTCACCACCAAACCTGCCTGCTGGTCCTGGAGAACCTTGGCTGCAAGGCGTTCTGGTACCGACCCACCAGGGGTTCTGGTTCCACGATAGTCCATCCACAGATGGCAGCGGCCATGATTGCTGCCGTAAACTCGCGTAGAAATCATCGGCTTTAAGCTAAAAATCGTAACGGAGCGATGACACCTGCTGAGAGCCAAGCTCCAGATGGAAGTGAAAAGCTTCCCATCAGAACCGCCAGAACCGTCCCGAGTCCGAAAGGTCAGAACCTCCGGATGCTCCGATCAGGTTTTTTCCTGCCAATACCGATCACATGGATTGGCTGTTAATGTTTCTCTTCAGGTATAAATGCTGCTATGATATCTGGCAAAACGGAACCATGAAATTTAGACAAAGACATAAAATACCTGCAGGCCCGAAGCATAAAGTTATGAGTCAAAAAGACAACAGGAAACCTGCACTCTGTAATAAAATATGTAACAGTAAGGCTCTCAAAGCCTAAATTATCCATAAAGTGAAATACATCTCACAACACTTAAATAATGCCGAGTAAAAAAATGAAACATTCATTCAAAGTCAAATGCAGGTTGCATTGAAATCATCAACCCTACGTTACCAGATCAACCTGCCTGGTAGCGATAGCATGGCTAGCTGCTTTCTGACCCAGCGGCGTAATTCTGCAGAACATCTGGAGGGGGCAGAGCAGCTACATCTTTTATTTACATTTTTTTCCCAGATTATCTCTCATGCCAGGACAGCGAACGTTTTAATACAAATGTAAAAACTTTAAGTTACATGCTGCAGCTTTAAGCAGACGTTCGGTGTGAGAGTTCACCGTCGGGTGATCGGCAACAAGAGACAGTGATCGGTGATCACCAATCATACACTTTTTCACTGAAATCGGTCGATTATGATCGGTGGCCGATCGATCGGCATGCCACTAGTCAGAACCTCTGGATGCGTCAGCAGGAAGCAGATCTGTCCTCTAACCTGAACCTCTCAGCTCAGACTCTTTTTGTCTCTCCTCTCTCTCCGTCCTTGCCCTGCCTCCTCTCATTGGTTTCCTCCTCTCCTCCATCCTTCCTTCCTGCTGCTACAGTGGTTTGTGGGGTTGGGGGGTCGACGGGCTGCTCCCTGCTGTGCCCCCCGCTACCCCCGGCCTCAGGGCCCTGCGCCGAGCCTTTTCACCCAGGTAGACCGAGTCCAGTTGTTCTGTTTGTCGCTGAGCGTCGCCGCAGAAGGCGTCGCTCAGCGACACGTCGGCACGCTTGGACCGGATCGGCAGCAGAAACACTGCGCACGCATGCGGACCGGTGGCCGTGTTTCTGCTCCAGCTGCATCCTCTGACCCGCCGTTCCGCCTCTGTGCCAGCAGCGTGACGGAGTACGACACGGAGAACATGAACGCAGAGGAGATCTACAGCTCGCTGCGCGGCGTCACCGAGGCCATCCAGAGCTTCAGCTACCGCAGCCAGGAGGACCTGAAAGAGCCGCTGCGCCGTGACGGCAAGAGGGACGACGGCGTGAGTTTCCCACTGGTGGATTGCTGATGGATTTTACTGGTGGATTACTCGAGTATCGCTGGCAGATTACTGATGATTTACTGGTGGATTGCTGGCATCTGATGCCAGTCACAAGCTTCCACTTCCTTCATATAGTCAGTAATACTACAGGAAAACCAGATATAATAACTGCATTTATAAAGCTCCAGGTGCCAGATATCGGCTTTTTGCAAATGCAAAGAGATGCTAAATCTTGGTATTTTATTTTGAAAGTATGATTAATTCTGAACTTCCTCCTGTCAGGTGGGAAGAGAAGTCGTGGCTCCGTCTCCAGGTCCTGATGGTCGTCTGGGTTCAGACGTGGTGGAAGGCGGCCGCACCGCCCTGGATAACAAGACATCGCTGCTCAACACCCCGTCGCCACGGTCCTTCTCCGGGCCCCGGAGCCGCGAGTTTGCCCCCTACGGCTACGGGGAAACCATCTGCGCCTACGATAAGAGCGCGCTGAAGGAGGCCGTGTTCGATGACGACGTGGAGCAGTTCCGTGACTGTGAGTCTGCAGACACTCTGCATGTCCCAGCAAGGGTCAAAGGTTACCTGCTGTTATCACCTGGACTCGTCTCCAGGTTGAATCAGGGGTCACACAGGTTAACATGCTAACAGATCCCAGAACCAGTTCTCTGTGACTCCTAGAGGGGGCGCTGTGCAGCAGGAAGACTCCTTCACTCTGGAAGGGTTGAAATAAGAGCTGCACAATATTACAAAATATTCTGATTATGATTTTATAGTAAATATTGTGATGACTATAGTATTAGAAAATATTTCAATAATAATATTGGTAAACATTGTGACAACAATAAAATTGACTCAGTATTGTACTTTCTGCTATTCTAGTAGAAAGTGACAGCAGTCATTGGCCGTATAACTATCTGACCACCAGGGGGCAGTCATTGACTGGATGTTGGCCTAAATATGTCGAAAGTTTCTTAACTAAAAAAATGCAGTTTGTGATATGCCAAAACTCATAATTACTTCAAAAATGTTTATCTTTAGTTATATTTTTCACCCATAGAGGTCACCATTCTTTCACCAGTGGGTTGATGACGCGTTTTTTCACCTGTTCTGTACTGGAATCTACAGAGTAAACACAGCAAGCTTAACTTTACCCGAGTTTATCAGATTGTGTTTGAATGGTGTAATTTTAGATAATGCCACACTGTGTTGCTGTTGGCTGTAAGTCAAACAAACAAAAACTGGTGAGTAGATAAGTTTCCATATGTACAAAAAGAAGAGCCACAGCCGAACAGAACTTACAAAGGGCCTATTTGGCCCTCAACATTTCTGTCCAAAAGACTTGGAGTCACTTGTATGAGCAAAACTGAGGAAGGCTCTAACAGCTGTTTCTGGGCCTCCGTGTCGGAGGTATGGCTGCGTCCTCTGGTCGGATCACAGTCCTACGATAAGGACTGTGTGATCCTTATCGTAGGTACCACAGTACCTCTGGTACCACAGTGTACCAGAGGTACTGTGGTACCAGAGGTACATGTCGCTCATCATTTCATTTATGAAGCTGAAGGCAGCAGCAGCTCCTATGTCCAATCCTCCCCTTCCTCTGTTTGGTCCTCATCATCATCATCATCACTCCATGTCATTTCTCCATTCCAATCGATTTCAACGCTCCGATTCAGTTTGAAAAGACTAAAAGACGTTAGTATCACTGTTTGGCTGGACGGAGCTAGTTTGACCATCAGGCGACATTCGTGTGAAAATATTTTATTCAAATTAAGAACTAAACAGCCTACATTATTACTACTGTATTGTTTATACATGTAAAATAAATATTTCTTTAGTTTATTGTTACTAATCCTGGATCACTTTGGTGTGAAATGAAAGTAGAACGCGTGGGATGCTGGGCGCCGGTGGTAACCTGTGATCCAGGTGAGAGGTGAGAGGTCACCTCAGACCTCAGTCTGTCGCCATGGCAACAGGAAGCAAAGATGCTGAAACCAAACTTGTCTCCATCCAGCTGTTCATTTGTTTCTGTTGCTGCCATCACATTGTTTCTTCTGCACCCACCTCCCCATCTTCATCCTCCATCATCCTCCCTGACCCCTGACCCCTGCAGGCCGGCAGAAGGATTCGGGTGAAAACAAGACAAGTCTCCCTAAAGGCTTTTGTTCTGGTAAACGCTCTTCCTCCTCCTCTTCCTCCTCTTCCTGTTTGTTTCCCTCATTTATCTCCTATGATCCTGTGGCTCCGCCCACTTCCTGTTGGTGTGGGTTCTAACCTCTGGGTTGGGTCGGTCCTAATGGGTCGGTAGTGTGGGGTCAGATCAGTTCTGCTGGGTCAGGTCAGCTCTGGCGGGTCGGTTCTTCTGGGTCGGTTCTGCTGGGTCGGTTCCTTTGGTTTGGGTCGGTTCTGCTGCGATTCTGCTGGGTCGGGTCGGATCAGAACCAACTCGACAGAAACGTCATTTTGCTGAGTCTGGCCGGTTCTGTCGGGTCGGTTCTGCTGGGTCGGGTTGGATCAGAACCAACTCGACAGAACCGTCATTTTGCTGGGTAGGTCCTGTTGGGTCAGTTCTGCTGGGCGGGTTCTCTCAGGTCGGGTCGGTTCTGCTGGGTCGGGTCGGATCAGAACCAACTCGACAGAAACGTCATTTTGCTGAGTCGGGCCGGTTCCGTTGGTTTGGATTGGTTCTGTCGGGTCGGGTCGTTCTGCTATGACTCTGGGACGTTACCCGGTTCTAGAATCGTTCAGGATGTCAGGGACGTCCTAGCGGCCGTGCTAACCCCTCTCTGGTTCCGAGCAGTCGGACCGGACCATTCGGACCTGGTGGCGGACCTGCTGAAGGAGCTGTCCAATCACAACGAGCGCAGCGAGGAGCGGCGCGCGGCGCTGCTGGAGCTGCTGAAGTTCACGCGGGAGGACAGCGCCCCCGTGTGGGACGAACACTTCAAGACCGTCCTGCTGCTGCTGCTGGAGACGCTCTGCGACAAGGACGTAGGTTCTGGTTCTGGGGCGGTCGGTCCCGGTCCGGTTCTCCTTCCTGGGGTTCCTCCAGGCCTGCTGGCGGTCTCTCTCCAGAGGGACCGGACCAGGACTCTGGGGCGGTACTGACCCGGTTCTCGTCTCCCGGCAGCACACCATCCGGGCCCTGGCCCTGCGGGTTCTGAAGGAGATCCTGAGGAACCAGCCGACCCGGTTCAGGAACTACGCCGAGCTGACCATCATGAAGACCCTGGAGGCCCACAAGGACTCCCACAAAGAGGTGATCCGGTTCTGGTTCTGCTGATCTGGGTTTTAATACCTGGATCTGAATTAAATGAGGTCAGCAGGAGAAACTCCTGGTTTCTTGGTGAAAAGTATTGGCACCCCTGATATGAATGAATGAATGAATGAATGAATGAATATCAGCCGACTGATATTCATTCATTCATTCATTCAAAATAATAATAATAATAATAATAACAATAATAATAGTAATAATAATAACAATAATAATAACAATAATAATAATGATAATAATAATAATAATAGTAATAATAATAACAACAATAATAATAATATAATAACAATAATGATAATAATAATAGTAATAATAATAACAACAATAATAATAATATAATAACAATAATAATAGTAATAATAATAACAATAATTATAATAACAATAATAATAGTAATAATAATAACAATAATAATATTAACAATAATAATAATAATAGTAATAATAATAACAATAATAATATAATAATAATAATAACAGTAATAATAATAACAATAATAATAATAACAATAATATTAACAATAATAATAATTATGGCACCTGCAGCTTCATACTGAGGCAATAAATGAATTTCTCAGCTCTTGTCTATAAAGCTGCTGAGTGTTTTGGGTCATTATCCTGCCACATGACCTCTGACCCCTGATCACATGTTCTCCAGCAGCTCTGGTTCTTCCACAGGTCTGAGCAGGAACAGCTGCGACCTTTGACCTCTGCAGGATGGGATGTGCTTTGGCCTCCGGTAGTTTTCCTCCGGATCAATAAACGCCCATGTGTCGATCCTGGAACGTTACTCGGGTCCAAATCGGTTCTGTTCTGGTTTCCACTGACGGGGTCTGCAGCCTCCAGAACCTCCAGAACCTCACTCGGGTTCCTGAAAGCAGCTCTGTTTCTGCAGTTTTTTAATTTTTGGTTTTTTATCTCCTGGTTTTTCTTCTTTCTCTGTTTCTCTGAATTTGTGTCTTTTGTTCCTTTTCCTGATTTCGCTGTTGATTAAAAGCAGAGAAGTATTTATCAGAAGGATTTGGTCTTCATCAACCTCAAGTGGTTCTGGTTCTCCTGGAGTCTGATAGTTTGGAGTTCTGCTCTTGGCCGCTAAAGGACGAATCTAGGAATGTTTCGGTGTGAGAGGTCAGAGGTCGGCTGCGAGGCCGGTCTCTAGCCAGCGTGTCTTCTCCCCAGGTGGTGCGTGCGGCCGAGGAGGCGGCGTCCACGATGGCCGGCTCCATCCACCCGGAGCAGTGCATCAAGGTGCTGTGCCCCATCGTCCAGACCGCCGACTACCCCATCAACCTGGCCGCCATCAAGATGCAGACCAAGGTCATCGAACGCATTGCCAAGGACTCGCTGCTGCAGCTGCTGCCCGACATCATCCCCGGCCTGCTGCAGGTGGGTTCTGGTTCCGGTTCCGACCCGTTTCCAGCCCTCGGCGGGTTCTTCCATGACGCCCGCACAGCGGCTTATTTGGACAGTGGGAATTATTTGCCTTAATTGTCCCTGGAAATGTTTGTGTGCACTCTGCTCCGGGTGCGACTCCTCCCACGTTCCCGCTGACCCGCCGTGCACGCGTGTGTGTAGGCGTGTGGGCGTGCGTGTGGGTGTGTGTGTAGGCGTGTGGCCGTGCACGGCGTACCTGATGCTGCGTGTGTCTGCTGCAGGGTTATGACAACACAGAGAGCAGCGTTCGCAAGGCCAGCGTGTTCTGCCTGGTGGCCATCTACGCTGTGATTGGAGAGGAGCTGAAGCCACACCTGGCACAGCTGACAGGCAGCAAGGTAGCTCTCACACACACACACACACACACACACACACACACACACACACACACACACACAGCAGCTCTCCCCGTGCTGCTAACAGACGCAGAGCCTTATCTTCCCCCCATGTTGTTGCTCTTCAGCCGGTTCCGGCCGATAATAAAGCTGCGGCTCCGATTTGTCCAGGTGTCCTTGAGTTGTGAAGGTCAGGCCTGCCTGACTGCTCCCCCCCCCCCCCCCACACACACATTGGACCCGTCTCAGGTCCAACATCAGGTTCTGATGGTCTCTCTGGCCCAGGGGTGATGATGTGGGCTCACTGCAGTTTTCTAAAGTCCAGTGTGAATCCATCTGTCCAGCAGCAGATCTACAACAAAGTCCGGACCAAAGATCCTCTGTCAGTGTGAGATGGATGCCTCGGTTCTGTTCCTGCAGCGCAGCAGCAACCTGAATGTTTGACCCAGTCTGGTTTATTAAAAACACTGTTAGCTTTTCAAGATCGTCTTCAAGTAATTTTTGCACTAAATTTGTTCATATTTATCCCTGATAAATACATTTGGTGTCAAATCATAAGTCATTGAACCCATACAAATTATTTTAACTCATTTGTTTTTATTTTTCAAGATGGCTGTCCATCATGGAAAATCAATTTCTGCACTAAAATCACCCAGCAGATGTTTGTGTCAGAGCCGACATGTTGTAACCATAGAAACCATTGATATTGATTTCAGTTCCCCTCTTCTGGTGGACATTTTTCAAAATGGCCGCTGTGGCTGCAGGAGACACCAAAACACCAGTGGAAGCTAGGAAGCTAATGCTAAACCTCTAAACTACAGTCAAATGTATAGAAGGATCCAAACTACATCCAGACTGCGAACCGGGCCGGTTCTCCTGACGGTTCTGCGAACCGGGCCGGTTCTCCTGACAGTTCTGTCTCTGTCTGCAGATGAAGCTTCTGAACCTCTACATCAAGCGGGCCCAGACCACCAATAGCAACAGCAGCAGCTCCTCTGACGTTTCCTCTCACAGTTAATGTGAGCCCTGTAGAGCCTTCTGGACCCGAGCAGAACTTCCTGCTCCGCCCTAACCTGCTGTCCTGCTTTGCATCTGAGCTGGAGCCGACCCGGTTCTCCTGCAGCTTCTCCATAAGTTCACACGGCCGGATCCAGAAGTTCAGCAGCACCTTCTGATTGTTTTCAACGTGCCCTTAGGGACCGACCCGACCCGTTTAACTCATCCAGAACTTTGGATCAAATTGAGGTTCTCCAAAGCATTGATTGTTGCTCTAGTGTGACGTCTTCTCTGTTCCACCTGCAGAGACCCGCTCCACACCTGGAAACACATCTGGACCCGACCTGCGGTTCTGAGACCAACTCTGCTCAGTCTGAGCAAACAGCTGAGTCCGAATGAAAACCTTTAAATTTGGTTCCCAGGAATTAATCAGCCTCACATAAACAAAAGTGACTTTTAACTGAAAGTTTGGAGACATTTTCATTGGTTCAGAAAACCTCCTGATTGGACAACAAGAACAGTCACAGATCCCACCGTCCAATCAGAGAGCAGAGTATCTGGTTGCCTTAACTGGAGGAGCAGACAGCGGCCAGGGTCTGGAGCTCCCCAGAGGTCTGGTTCTGTCTCTTGCTGGAGACCCGGACCAGAACCTTGCAGGCGTTCTGTAAATACACGTCGATGGTCACTGTTTGCACGTCAGTGAGCTAGCTAGCATGTGGAGCTAGCTAGCATGTGGAGCTCCGCCTCTTCTAAAGTGCACTTTGTCACCCCAGCCTGGTTCTGGTTCTAGTAGAACTAGTAGAGCCTCTGGATCTGGTTCTGGAGGGGTCCGGATCCTCGCAGGCCGCTCCAGCTCCAGAGTTTAGCAGGAACCTTTGTCCTGCTGATGAATCTTCAGATTTTCTTTGTGGTGGTTCTGGATGTCGGTGAGGAGGTCCAGATCGCCCATAAGTCTCGAATGTACAGGAAGTTCTGATCCGGTACTGAAACGGACCCGTAGCCGGCGCTGCTCCTCCTCCGGGCCTCTTTCTGTTTTCTTCTAGAAGAATCCGCCACGCTGAAGCTGGTCACTTTGTTTTGCTGCAATATTGCGACTTGTATTTATATATTTTATTTGATCAGGTTTTATTTTCTTGTTCTGACGATGATGATGATGATGATGATGATGATGATGATGATGAACTGTACAGTTGCTCTTCTTTAAATTCTGTCAGATTTGCAGCGAAGTGAAGAAATAAACAGAGTGAAAGTAAAACTTCTCATTTCCTCTTTCTGATCGGTTTAATTCTTTCTGTCTGAGATGGTTTTATAACTCCCCAGGTTTAATTAATCCAATAAAACGGATCAGAACTCTGGCCCAATTACCTGGTTTCTGGTAGAGACAAGCAGCAGCATGGAGACTCAACAGACCGGCACCATCCAAGGGATTTCTAACCCTTCCATTCCGGGTCCCGGGGATGACGTTCCTCACAGCATATGGAAACTCATCCCAGCCCTTCGCAAAGTTTGCGATAATAAATGTCCTCAGCCGGGCGCCAAAGATTTAATTCATCCTGTTAATAAACTTTTCTAATTGTTTCCCTTTTCTCCGTCTGAGTCTCTCCAGATTGAACTGAGTTACGTTTTATTGTGAAGGATGAATTCTGTTTCCTGACGGATCCAAAAGTCCAGAACCGCCAAGGGGAAGAAAAATAAAGTTTTTAACATTTTTCACAAACTAAATTCTGAATGTGGTTTGCATTTACGTTCCTGAGTCAGAACTATCAAAACCTCCAGAGAGTGTAGGTGTTGTCTGGCCTTTGACTAGGCCGTGAAGCTACTTTGATCTAAAGCATGCCTCAGTTTTCAGGTTTTTATCAGAAACATCCCATTATTTTCCTTCAACTTCACAGTTTTCTGTTCCAAAAACCACTGAAGGCTGGAACTGGACAAAATCTGACCTATGGTTGATGGGGTGTAAATACTTTTCCAGCACTGCGTAGTGACAACTTCAGCCTCTTAGGGCTGATAAATATAAAACATTAAAGTTGAAATGTAAAACTTGCAGTTAACTGGTGCATCTGATGCAGGAACATAAAAAACTTCCAAAATTCATATTTTCCAAAAAATATGGTGGAAAAAAGCTAAAAGTTGCCTGAGCTCCAGGAGAGACGGGTCGAAGGTCCAGGCGTCCTGGAGGCGCCGAGCCGCCGCTCTGCAGGAACCAGGAGGAAAACATTTGCAGCAGAACCAGAACCAGCAGCAGAACCAGCAGCGGGGCATTGATTCATCTCAGTCTGAAACAGAGAGAGGAGGAGAAAAAAACTTGAGAGTATTCATCAGCTCTGGTTCCGACTTCTGGTCCTGTTGGACCTGTTGGTTCTGTTGGACCCATTTAAATCAGTCTCATCCTCTGATTGGCTAAACCCAAAAGGTGGGTTCAGAGTAACTGGATCCTTTGGCCTTCAGGGTTTGGTTTCCCTTCTGGGCTCCTGTAGTAATACCTCACAGGGCCAAAAGGGGGCGGTGCAGGCTGTACTATTGTTCTGGTTGTTCAGAAGTAAAAACCCAACAACTTTTCATGCAGTAACTGAACAATAAGTTGTGATTGTAGCGAGTGGTCCAGGCTGAAGCACAAAGTCAATCACCTCATGTTCATGTTTCTATAGCAACCGTTCTCCGAACCAGCAGGTGGAGGTGTTCATGTCTCGGATGTAAGTAACTGGGATGTGTGCAGCATTAAATGGTTAATCCTGCTCTCTTTAGGACTCTTTATCTCCTTTAGGACAGTATTTGGAGACAGTGGATGCTGTGCAGCAAAACTCATTTCAAGAACTCTTCTTCTTTTTGACATGCAGCATCTTTTGCCGTCATCGTCGCTGCAGGACGTCCAGCCACAGGTTCTCCCCTTTCTGTAGGATCTTCTCCGGCTTCTCAGGTTGGTTGGATGGATGGTTGGTTGGATGGTTGGTCGGATGGATGGATGGTTGGTTGAATGGATGGATGGTCGGTTGGATGGTTGGTTGGGTGGATGGATGGTCGGTTGGATGGTTGGTTGGATGGATGGATGGATGGATGGTTGGTTGGATGGATGGATGGTTGGATGGATGGATGGTTGGTTGGATGGATGGTTGGATGGATGGATGGATGGATGTTGGTTGGATGGTTGGTTGGATGGATGGTTGGTTGGATGGATGGTTGGATGGATGGATGGATGGATGTTGGTTGGATGGATGGTCGGTTGGATGGTCGGTTGGATGGATGGATGGATGGATGTTGGTTGGATGGATGGTCGGTTGGATGGATGGATGGATGGATGGATGGATGTTGGTTGGATGGATGGATGGATGTTGGTTGGATGGATGGTCAGGTGGATGTTCGGTTGGATGATTTAATGGAGTCCAGCCATTAAGAGTTGCTAGTGTTAAGCATTGCTAGCGTTAAGAGTTGCTAGCGTCAAGCATTGCTAGCATTAAGAGTTGCTAGCCTCTGTTGGCGGTTTTAAAGCTGCCTTGTTTCTGGTCAGAGGAAAAGATGAGCAGCAGGACAGACGCCATGTGTCGGGCCGGAAGCGGCCCAACAGAACCTGAAAAAACAGAACATGATTTTCGCTTTGTTTTCCAGCAGTTAGGTGCTGAACGGTGGAGACGCTCCAATCAGTGGCCCGGTTCTGATTAGCTATCTGCTAAAAAGATTGAGAAAGTTGCCAAGGAGTATGCCATCCTAAACACAACCAGCCTCCAAAGGAATTTGTAGTTTGAGTCGCATCAAACTACAAAGTGTTATTTTGTACCAACATCTGCTACGCACCCTTCAGCAGGTTCTGAGTGAGCCGACTCCATCCAGTGAGAGTTTGCATCTGTTCTTCTTTGCTGTTGTGTTGAGGTGGCCAATGCTACCAGACCAGAGATCTGGGAAGGTTAATCTCACACTGGAAGACCGCTTATGAACTCACTGAAAAAGCTTGTATTAGAAATCCATCCATCCATTTCCTTACAACCTTGTGGGGTCAGGAGGAGCTGCTGCCTCAATAGCTAACGTACAATCATGGACACACACACACACACACACACACACATAGGGAGAATCTAGAAAGACCAATTAACCAGTCATGTTTTTAGACTGTGGGAAGAACAGCCTGGTCTCTCAGTGAGCTTTAATATGCATCGGGTTTGGACCTTTGGGCCGAGTTTGGACCTTTGGGTCGAGTTTGGACCTTTGGGTCGGGTTTGGACCTTTAGGTCGGGTTTGGACCTTTGGGTCAGTTTTGGACCTTTGGGTCGGCTCGTCTCCTGCACTGTGGGATGGTTACACCGAAATATGATTTCTTTGTCATGATTTTGTGATCTGATTCATTTGAATGTTTGCAGTGGTTGGAAATGCAGAATGAATAATGAAACAACGTTTGAGTTCTCTTACTTTTTAACTTTTATTGTGATTAATTGTGATTTTGTCCAAACTGCACGTGTTTCTTTTGCAATTTTTAACAATCAATGTGGCGTTCATGTTTTAATAAAGATACATAAAATATCCCAACCAGATCTTTTGTTTTCTGAATTTAAGAGCCTGAAGTGGAGAAAGGAGCGTCAGTTTGATTCCAAATCTGTGCTCTGAGATGAACCTGTGATCTGCAGGGGCAGCTGGGAGAGCCACCAGGAAAAAGTCTCCAGACAACATTTTTATCACCATTCATAATATTTTCAGTTAAAAAACGTTTCCCATTGCACACAAGATGGCGCCATGAGCTCAGTCTTGATAAACCCTCATTTCCACATGTAGCTGGATTATTTCAGCAGAACTAATCCAGATTTCTAGTTGAGTTGAGTTAATCGTAGGCCTGTCACGATAGCAAATTTTGCTCAGCGATTAATTGTCTCAAAAAATTATTGCGATAAACGATAATATTGTCTGAAGACCTTTTTACACTGATTTAATGGAAATGATGTAATAATGCATGTTATTTCCTGCCAAAGATAGATACACTTTATTTTCAAAAGAATATTTAACACTGGAGCTGATAAACAAAATAAACAAAACAACCAAAAATAAAATGGATTCTCAGTCTCCATTAACAAAAAACTCACTTGGAAAAAACAACTAAACAACATAAAGCCAAAGTGGAAATAAATACTGCATTCAACCAAGAGTGCAGATTATGAAGTCTGTATATTATATTGTCCTTCAGTAATAATTAGATTTAAATAGAGAAGATGGGCACATCGACTACCTGATGCAATAGTTCACACTACATGATTTTTTGCTCCTATTTTTCCCCTTACAACAGGGGTGTCGAACTCAATTTCACCAAGGGCCACTTCAGCATATTGGCCACCCTCAATGGGCCACATTGACGGTATAAATCAGGAATGCCCAAGTTCAGTCCTTCAGACTGCAACTTTTAGATGCGTCCCTGCTAAAACATCCCCAGACAAAAAGTTGACTTCCCTCATTAGCAACAACTCAGTTCTGTAGAGGCCTATGAATGAGTCAATGATCCAGGTGTGTTAGAGAAAGAACGAGTCTAAAGTTGCAGAGTGATAGGTCTGGAAAACTAGACTTGGGCAACCCTAGCATAAATGTATGAAAATACAATGTTAAAAATAAATTAAACAACACCTCATATTGTTAAATAACTGATTTTATGTGTTCAAGTTTTAAATATTACATTTGAGTTTGCATGGATGTAAAATTACTGCTCAGTTTAAAAATATGCTCAGTATTTTTAAGCTGCTCAGCTAAACTTCGCTCTTTAGCTCGTTAGCTTGTCGATGTTTCAGTTTTATTCGCTGGGAAAATTAATCTTTGTCTGCTTTAAAGATAAACAGACAAAGAATAAAAACAAGTTTTGATATTAACTCTCAACTTCATTCACAAAACTTGTTCGTTATTTATTACACAACGAACATGTATTTCACATAAGAACAAAACAATGAGGTGATGTTGCCTGTCCTTGAACACAAAGCTGATCCTCTTCACCCTGTCACCAACTCATCCTCATTGTGTTCTGTAAATAAACAAAACACAAGCAAAATCAATAAACTATATACATATTCCAGTATACTGAGTTTTGGTTTTACATTCATTCTGTTTAAATTTAGTTTGTTCGTGCTTACCAATGTTTTCTGGCCGCATGTCTGGCACCGTTTCCCCCTGGTCAGTTCGTCCATGTCTGGTTTTAGCTCTTGTGCTGTGGCAATCCGCAAAACGGCGTGTAGGTTTTCGTCAGTAATGCGCGATCTGGTCTTGGTCTTTGTCGCGAGATTAGTTTCTGTTGTACATCTAGAGTAACGGTAGTTACACTTCCTGGCCACTGGGGGAGCACTAGGAAAGGACACACAGAAACGAGTTCGAATAAGAAGTAGTTCATGTTGTTACCTGATGTTAGAAGCAACAATAAAGAGCACGGCTTTTCAACCGGATAGCTTCTCCTGTCTTTCCTCATATCATGACAGTCTTGTTTAAATTAATTATTGAAAACATCTGTTCGCACAGATAGGTGCCTCCAAACATGGACAAAACACACGAGCTGCATGGAGTCGAAGCTGTGGCATCAAATCAGGGGGCAGGAGACGGTAAAAGTCCTCGATTGAAACATCACGGGACTTCGCTCTTTAGCTTGTCGATGTTTCAGTTTTATTCGCTGGGAAAATTAATAATCAGCTTGAGGTGACTCTGCTGCACTCTAGTGGCGAGAAGCCGTAATGTTGGCTGGTAACAATCGGAAGGCATTATGGGAGATGTAGTTTGTAGTCAATTCGTGCTCAAAACCTATTTTAAGTCATTCAATGGGGCTGTAAAACGGTGGTGGGGGTAGAGGGCCACATAAAATGACGTAGCGGGCCACATGTGGCCCGCGGGCCTTGAGTTTGACACATGTGCCTTACAACAATCTTAGATCGTTGGTCTTTCTAAGATTGTGTGGTGTGTTATCGTTGCCGCTCCGATCTAAATCAGGGGTTTTCCCCGACTGGCAGCTTTAACTCCACCTGTTGAATGTGACAGGCAGCCAATCAGAGAGCGCGGATTCTCCTCCGCGCTTTCTGGGGGGAAATTATGGAGGGGAATCCCAAACAGCTGACACGGCGCAACCAGAAGTCCAGCTGACATTGGAGATGATATGTGGAAACAATATTAATGTTTATTCAACATGCAAAGAATATAGAAATGACAAGAGGAGGAGTTGGAGCTAAATTGCTACCGCAGTTGATAAACCCGGTAACTTTTCAGCTGTTCTTTGTAGGCCTGTCGCGATAAACGATAAATCGATTAATCGTACGATAAATTAAAACTATCGACGTCATTTCAATTATCGGCATTATCGTCTCTTTTTCTCTTTCTGTTAATGACACTGAATGAAAAAAGGCTCAACTCCGGTGCTCTCCACTGACCCTCCCTTCCTCATTTCCTCAGTGTAAAGCCCAGAGCACACTACACGATCTTAGAGCTGTCGGCCGATTGTCGGCCCATTTTCAAAACCTGACAGACCAAACATTAGCCGACAGAAATCCTAGGTATAACGGTTCGATCGGTTCGGTCCTGCCGTGTGGTGTCCAACAATGGGCACAAAATAATGGCTACAAGTCCAGTGAACTAATTTTAAAACCAGGCATTAATCAATGCTTTACTACAATCTACCTGCAATGCATGTGGCTAGTGTCAGAGTAAAGTCCTGACTGAATGAAAATCATTATAACCTGTTTACGTCACGTTAACGAAGAACAACTGAAAAGTTACCGGGTTTATCAACTGCAGTAGCAATTTAGCTCCAACTCCTCCTCTTGTCATTTCTATATTCTTTGCATGTTGAATAAACATTAATATTGTTTCCACTTCGGCTGGACTTCGGGTTGCACCGTGTCAGCTGTTTGGGATTCCCCGACGTAATTTCCCCTCAGAAAACACGGAGGAGAATCCTTGCTTTCTGATTGGCTACCTGTCACATTCAACAGGTGTAGTTAAAGCTGCCAGTCGGGGAAAAACCCTGATTTGGATCGGAGCGAGAAAGACCAACGTTTTAAGATTGTCATAAGGGGAAAAATAGGAGCAAAAAATCCTGTAGTGTGAACTATTGCATCAGGTAGTCGATGTGCCCATCTTCTCTATTTAAATCTAATTATTACTGAAGGGCAACATAATATACAGACTTCATAATCTGCACTCTTGGTTGAATGCAGTATTTATTTCCACTTTGGCTTTATGGTGTTTAGTTTTTATCAAGTACATTTTTTGTTAATGGAGACTGAGAATCCATTTTGTTTTTGGTTGTTTTGTTTATTTTGTTTATCAGCTCCAGTGTTAAATATTCTTTTGAAAATAAAGTGTATCTATCTTTGGCAGGAAATCGCATGCATTATTATATCATTTCCATTAAATCAGTGTAAAAAGGTCTTCAGACAATATTATCGTTTATCGCAATAATTTTTTGAGACAATTAATCGCTCAGCAAAATTTGCTATCGTGACAGGCCTAGTTCTTCGTTAACGTGACGTAAATAGTTTATAATGATTTTCATTCAGTCAGGACTTTACGCTGACACTAGCCACATGCATTGCAGGTAGATTGTAGTAAAGCATTGATTAATGCCTGGTTTTAAATTAGTTCACTGAACTTGTAGCCATTATTTTGTGCCCATTGTTGGACACCACACGGCAGGAACGAACCCGATCGAACCGATATACCTAGGATTTCTGTCGGCTAATGTTTGGTCTGTCAGGTTTTGAAAATGGGCCGACAATCGGCCGACAGCTCTAAGATCGTGTCTCTGCGCTGGGCTTTACACTAAGGAAATTAGGTCAGAGGTCAGTGGAGAGCACCGGAGTTGAGCCTTTTTTATTCAGTGTCATCAACAGAAAGAGAAAAAGGTCAGAAGAGACGATAATTAAAATGAGGTCGATAGTTTTAATTTATCATACGATTAATTGATTTATCGTTTATCGCGACAGGCCTAGTTAATCGTAACACAGGAAGAATGTTAGGTTGCACGGTGGAGCAGCTTCTGTCTTAAAGCATCAAGGTTCTGGGTTGAAATCCCGGCCAGGTCTTTGCCTGTTCTCCCTGTGTGTATTCTCCCGGTACTCCTGCTTCCTCCCACAGTTCAGAAACACGACGGTTAGCTCTGCTTCCTGTGGGTTTCTGTTGGGTAAATTGTATTATTAGTATTATCAAATATTCGTTGTATCATGTAGTCTTGTAGTTACATTTAGATAATGTTTCTGTGTGTTAAATAACTTTGATTCCTTCCTGTGACTTCCTTGAGATGCCAGCAGTGAAGCGGAGACAACTCTTCTAGCAATAAACTCTGCTCTCCTGTGTGATATACAACTTGTTTTACTCAATGCCGGCCGTGTCTGGTACTCGAATGGAGCAGAGGGATTTAGAGTGTAGATAATATGTGTCTAAATAGTAAAAGTCATTAGCGCTGCAACTATGTGATAAATTGTTTTGCCCCTCCCTTTGAGAAGTTGCAAAGCGCCCAATGTACGAGGGTTTCTGAGAGTAATAAAAAGAGAGGAGCGGCCAGATGTGTTTCAGAGCGGTAGGAGATTTGTAACTGAAAGCACATCTCTGTCCGTTCTCCTCGCGAGAAACAAAGAATCTAACTCTCTTGTCTTTCCTGTGTTTGTTTAAATTGTCTCTAATAGGTATTTAGACCTGACAGTTTCCCAAAGGAGGGGAAGTGGAGGTGTGCAGGGCCGGCCCAAGCCTTCATGGGGCCCTAAGTGAAATGTGGTTTTGGGGCCCTCTATCTCTGCTAACAATGTGGACTGGCTGCAATCAGCGGTCCGATGATTAGATCCTTCACACACTTGCTGAACATATTGCATCTCTGACAGTGATGTCTACATTATATCTTATATGCATGTATAATATATTATACATTTATCGCCGCTGATTTCCTTAATTTTGGGGGATCGGTGATCGGCCAATACTTGTGTAGCCAATCTTATCCCCTGATCTTCATCAGCAATGAAGATTGCTGATGAAGATCAGCAATCTTCATCAGCAAGATGATGAAGATCATCAGCAAGATGATGAAGATCTCTTTTAAACCAGAGATGGTTTAAAAATCATCTCTGTCCTCTTCTGCCCTGCAGCGAGAGATTTGACCGACCCAACAGGTCAGGTCTGAACGTTTGCAGGTAACAATATTCACTGTTACCAACTCAGCCACTTTCTTGCTAGCGACATTTCAGACAAAACAAATTGGTATCGACCAAAATCAAAATCAGGTCAGGCTTTTGAAAGATCGGTAATCGGGGATCGGCCAGAAAACTGGAATCGGTGCAGCTCTACTTAAGATGGAATACACACATTCATGACATTCTTTGATTAAATAAATTTCTCTTAGGCGTAAATACAATAGCTAAAAATGTAATTTACACCAGGTGAGTCTTTCTCTCATGAGAATGTGGACCGGTACCGGTACTGGACTGATTCTGAGCCTTCAGATCATTTTAATGGGAGAAGTTTCACATAACTTATTAGATGATGTAAAAAATAATGTTTGTTTTAGCCAATAAATGATCAGCAAGCAACAAATCGCCAAGTCCAGCTTAGAGCAGCTCAGTGATATATTAATGTAGCCTAAACATTTACTAGACAATGATTTAATTATTGTTATCAAACGTTTTGAAGACAAAGAAACCTCAGAAAGTTACAGAGAAAATCAACTCATGTAAAGTTAACACTTAGTTTCACACAAAGACGCTAGCTTAAATGTTTGGCTGTTGAACTGGACCGGTCCAGGTCGCTACCAAGCTAAGTTTCTATTAGCAGCTTCACAAAACTTTCTGATAAACTTTCCATTACCAAGAGACATCTTGACGTATCTTCCCCTGTCTTTTCTCTGTCCCTGAAGGATAGATAAGTCCTTTTTGTGACATTTACTAATTTATCTTCCACCGGAGCTTTAGAGATATTACTCATATTACTGGTGACACGTGACCTGCCGCGGCCACCAGGGGGAACCCAAGAGCGATTTCTTTTTTCTCTTTTCTTTTTGTCCTTATAAAAAATTATTTCTACATACATTATCAAATATATTGTTGTAAGAAAAACCACAACTTTATAATGAAATTGTGTGTTTTTGTTAATATAATCACATAGAAATCATTACTAATATTAATAATAATAATCTGTTACACTTATGAGGCCGCCTAACGGCCCCTAACCCCAATTGGCTGCTAGGTTTGCTTATAACTTGGGCCTGCCCTGCAGGTGTGCGTGTGTGTGTGTGTGGTCCTGCGTCTCTGTGTTTCGCCGCCTCTTGCTTACCAACTGCTGGAGAAAGGCGCCTCCACTGCTCCACTGCTCCACCGCTCCACCGCTGGGCGAATAGGAGGCGATGCAAGGGGTCAGTGTCTAAGGCAGAGCCTGAACTCATTTGTCTTCATCCTCACTATATGTGAACTTCTGTGATCCAAAGCGTTCACATTGTTCCTGACCTTCAGGTTTAATTCCTCATAACCTGAGTTGGCATAGAAACTGATTGCTAATCAAGCTGCTTTTGATTTACGTCCCAACAATTAACAATAAGAAGACATTCATCTTTCCAAACTTGTCCAGTAAATCCTGCTATAGTTCCAGACTTTCAGCACTGAGTCACACCGAGTCTGGCTGGCAGAACCGGAACGTAAAGATTCACCACATATCGGCGTTATCATTAAAAACTGGGCCGATATTAATATCCAGTATTAATTTCCTTCTGTTTCTGGTGATTTTTTTCCCCAAAAGTGCCAAAAAGATAAAGCAATACATATAACATCATATTGGTTATCAACCATAACAGCAATGTTGATAATGACATCAGCCCAAATTATTGCATCGTGCATCCAAAACTTTTATGACGTCCACTGATAGATCTTCTTCTTCTTCTTCTTTTTAAAAGAAGAAAACCAAACAGCAGTTTGCCTTACCGCCACCAACCGGTGAGAAAATCAGTCAGAACCATAATCTTACTGAATTTGCAAAACAAAAAGAAACAAAACAGCAAAACTTTGGGTCTTGCAGAAGAACTCTTCTGCCTTCAGCTCCACGTCAACAAAACGACGACTTCTGAGAGACGGAGCGATGAAGACTGGAGAGCGTCAGGTTGAGCAACCAGGAAGGTTCTGAGGTTCAGTTCTGCAGTCCGGTCCTGAGGTCCGGTCCGGTTCTGCGGTCCGGTCAGGATATGCAGCTGCAGGATTTCTGAAGCGATTCCTGAATCTTAGGCTGAACTTCAACAGGTAAGCTGAAAAGCGGCTGAACCAAATCTTTTAGGTTTTTTGACATCAGACAAGAAGTTTCCCACAATTCCCTGCGGCTGCCAGCCGGAGTGACCCCCCACCCCATCTGAGTCTGCCAGCGGTGAATTATAACCTTCACTCTGGGGAAACAAAGTGACGATTGTGATTGGATTTTAATTATGGCGCTGAGCTGAAAGCGATGGCTTCCTGAGAGAAGCGGCCGAATTTATGGCCGCTGGCCCCACATCCTCTCTGATCTGCTTTTACTCCGGTGACCCCACGACCCCCGGGGGTCATTAGCAGCCCCCCGAATACTCTGCCTGGCCGGCGGCCCACTTTGCAGCGCCTGTTTTCCAATCAAATCACTATATTTAACAGAGACACGAGTCCAGAGCCAAGTCCAAACGGACATCTGTTTGAAATTGGTCCTTGCAATTATTTCACACAGAAGCTCTGCCCCCCCTTGCTCCTTGCTCCACTTTGGTCTTTTGTTTGTTGTTGTTTGTTCCCCCCCCCACACACACTGTGCTGCTAATGGACAGAAACGAGTGGGGGAGGGGGGTCTGGCTCCTGTATCGGGCCCCTGCTGAAACCAGCCAGGTCTTTGTGGTTCAGCACAAAGCAGGTTTTTACCCGGAGCGGCTTTCACTCCGCGGGGCGGCGGACCGCAGCCAGGCTCATGACGTCATGACCATCAGCGCCGCAGAGAGCCGCTTTCACCTGCAGCCTGGGCTGAGCGAACATTATGAGCAATGGGTTTAAAAACAGAACGTCTGCTGCTGAGAGGATACGGCTGAAGGAGCAGGGGAACTGCGACGCCTGCAGGGGGCGCTGCAGGCGGACACACACGGCCTCTCATTGGGGCGGACGGGACCAAACAGCAGCCGGTCTCGATTCAGGGGACAACATGGAGGAGGTTCGGACTGAACACCCGTCTGCTTTCTACACCAGGAATGGGGTCATCCTGAGCTGTGTCTGTAGTCATGATGCTACCTGGCCATGTCTCCTCACTTTCTTCTCCTACTACTCTCCAATCTGCATTATCTGCTGTTATTTTAACTGGAAACTTTTTATTTTCTCAGATATTTTCTTTCCCAGAAGCTACACCTGGTCTGGCATTCTGATTGGCTGATTCCTTCCTGGAGGCGGGGCATCAGCTGCCATCACCTAACTGTCCTCCCTCTCCTTTCTTAGCTTTTGGCTGCAGAGCGAGGCGTTTCAGATCCTCTGACCCTGAAAGTTTATCTCTTGATGGCTTTTCATTCCTGTAGCTACAAGGGGAGAGCACCAACTGATCCGAATGTTTAACTCTTTAGGATTTTTACTGTACTTGAAATACTTTTTAAACCTTTTAGAGTTCCCTGGGTTGTGTTGCACTGTGGATGTAACGGTGGCAGTTTCTTCCTGTTGAGTCCCTTCGAGCCGGGGAATTTCCCCCGCGGATAAATTAAGATTTTATTTCATTCTATTCTCACTGCTGGTCGGCAACACAGACAGAGTTCTGATCCGCTCCAGATCACTGACCCGGTCAGACTTCTGGATTGGTTCCAGGGTTGTCCAGTCCGTTTGCCTAGTCAAAGTCCGGTCCGGTTGGTGAGGTGTGAATGCTAATTGACCTCTGACCTCTGGTCCTCCAAAACGCGATAGGGGCTCGGTTGAAGTGAACTCTGGTTCAGTCTGAATGCATATGTGAACGCCAAGCGGACCAGAGACCGCTCCAAAAGCAGGAAGTGGACTACAGTGCAGGGCATTCTGGGTAAATACAACCAAAATAGCTATAAATGGAACAAATGTTGCAGCTTGGTCTCCAACCAAACCGAGTCTCCCGAACTGAGCGGCGCGGCTCCTTCGTTTTTCAGCTTCCAAGTTGCTGCTTTAGAGCGCCGATGCACCAGAGGCTGCTGGGCAGAAGAAGTTGGCCAGTACTGGATGGAGTAGTTTATAGACAATGCTCTGAGTTTGGGGTTGGGCACAATAATTTAATTTAAGGTTGATAAGAAAAATGCTCTGGCCATACTTCAGTATGATAGATGGCGATAACAGATCTAAACGGTGGAAGTCACAGCAGACATGAATACGCTGGATGCTGAGTCCAACGTTACGTTGCCGCCATTTTGAATGTGGCAGTAGAGCGATGGGCGCTCCATACTTCATGTACTGAGTAGACTTGTTTCAATTGTTTTACAGTAAAAACTGGACCCATTAGCATTACATTTCAAAGGTAAGAATTAAAGAAAATAATGTAATTTTATGAGCAGAATTTCTTGGCTTTGCGGCTAGAATCTACTTCTAAACAGCCAAGAAATATTTCCCAGGTACATAACTGGGCCAAAGAAACCACTCTGGTTATAATTTTGTTAGCTTAGCTAACTTTCATACTGTGTAGTTTTATTAACAAGAGAAAGCTGATGACCAGAGGGTTTTAGAGGTCAGTCAGGATCAGCACCGACTGTTTTTCTCCAGTCTTCTGTTTCAAAATGTCGATGTTTAACTATGTTGTAAAGATGCTCAAGTCAATGCCCCTATTTGTTAAAAATGTATGTTTTTTCAAAATGTGAAGGAGTCACGATTTAATGTTCTATTAAGATGTTAGATTATTTGTCTTTTATCTTTGGCTTTAGCCACCAGGACGTCACTGGACTGCTCCCAGTTTGACCAGCAGACTGAACCCGGTGTTGGCAGTACAGATAAATCTGTATTTAATGTACAACTTTTCTCTTTTACTTTTTGTGTGTTTTTATGTTCATGAATACACTCCAGTGTGTCTTCATTAATGTCGATATAAAAAGGATTGATGAGAATCAGTTGTACCAAATATAACACTGTGCTCTTTAAACAATTAATCACATCAAAAAGTTAGAAATATTGTCTTTAGTGCTTTTCTTTAATTCCCAAATATATTAGGGTGTGACAGAATGTGTCAACGACAGACATTAACTTCAAATATTTTCTATAACCACGCTTTATAAAGTTCGGGCAATTTACTTACTGGCACATAGGCCACATTTAAAATGGCGGACGCTGTAGAGGCGCCTACGTATTCGTGTCTTTGTACGAGGTACATGGAGACATGGGGAATTTTTTTCTTTTGCGTTCCCTCGCAATAATGTACTGATCAGTTCATGCGGCATAACTGAATCCTGTAAGCCATAATCTCTGCTTTAATACAAGGTTATGTAACATTTATATGTTGGGATAGAAATGCATCACAAACCTATGACATAAACCAAAAACTTTACGTAAGTAGGATAGAAATAAAAATATACATCCAAACTGAACTATTTCTGACTCATTATCTAAGTCAATAAGTCATCTGGCAGTTTTTTGTGTCTCTACTGTGTCTGAAAGGTTTAAAGGGCCGTTTTTCAACCTTACACAAACAGACATAAACATGCAGTGAAGACATCGATTTTCTTGTTTTTTTTTGCACCAGAGATTTAATAATAAACACGATTTCACTGAGGATCTTTAAATGTGTATATATTTGGCATTGTGGAAGTCAGCAGAAAAAGACGGAAATATAATTTGAGTCTTGTTTTATTCTCAATGTCTTCCAATTCAAACCAAATATAGAATGAAGTAAAACCGTTGGTGTCTTCTCACCTCACCTTCTCCCCTTCACAATAAAAGTATACATTCAGGTGTGAAATATATACATTGTACACGCCACAACATTTTAAATGGACATTTGTGACTGTATACAAAATAGACCAGTAAATATTGCAGCAAGCATATTGCAAGGGAACGCAAAAGAAAAAAAAATCCCCATGTCCCCTAGAGGGCTCCGTACTCCGTAACTACGGATGTCACCCACCATAAAACCCAAGAAGAAGAAAGAGGAGGACGCACGGAGCTGCAACCTGACATGTTCTGTGTTTTACAGGTGAGCTGCCTGCTAAGTGGCATACAGGTGATAAGTAACAGTGCTGATGTCTCATAAGTGCCTTGCGGCGTAATGAAATCTCACATTTAAGCATTTATGAAGGTGATTGGCTGCAGGGTCCTGAAATGGCGGACTTCATGGTCCGAGGCGGTAGTGATGGGCGGACAAGGCCTCACTGGGTTTGTGGCGCATTTCACAAACTGTGTTGACCATAGACATAATATAATGAGTAGAGCCAAGTCCACCTCGCTGCAGCAAACAGGAAGGGGCGGGACGGACCGCTGTCAGTCTCAGACCTTCTTTAGAAATGGGACCATTGCACTCCGGAATTGAAGGGGGCGCTGTTTCCTATATTATCCGCGGTCTCCCGTTTTAATTTTCTTCTGAAATCTGTGATATATCTTCACCTTTAGGAAGGATTTTCACTCTCAGCATGTATTTGAACTTCTCTCTCTCTTATTTACTTCAGTGCAGCTCACAGTTTTTAACACATTCTGTAGCTTTCTGTGAACTTCTAAATCTGCTCCTTAGTCACATCTTTTCGGGCCTGATACTGCCTCTAGTGGCGTGGAGGTGGTAACACAACTAATAAAATTACATTACTAAATCAGAATACCACGAAGTCTTTATTATTTATTATTATTTCTTTCATTACTGGCAAAGTGAAAGATGAATTATATTCTAAAACAGTGGTCCCCAACCTTTTTAGTCGCGCGGACCGGTCAGCCCTTCGCAATTTTTCCGTGGACCGGGGGGGGGGGTGGTTTCTTCTAAAGCCCGCGGTGCAGGTGTGTTTCTTAGAGAGAAGAACATAGTTATCGGTAGATGTTGTCGCTCTTTTTTCTTCTGGGCAAAAATATTCTTATAAACCGACATGCCACCATCGATTATGTTAAATCTGGCAAGGTGTTTTACGTACGTGTACATCTTAAACCGCAACGTTGTTGACACACAGGTAGAGAAGAAGCGGAGAGACTGTTTAGCCAATCAGAATGCAGAACACAATGCACGATGCAAATCCGTGAAGCAGCGAGACCGTGACAGGTGAACCGCGATATGACGAGGGTTCACTGTAAAGATGCTGTTTTGTTACTCATTCTGCTGCAAGTTGGCTCAATTTTGACGCGCAAGATGTAACCGGTAAAATCCGGTTTAGGATTTTCAAAATAAAAGATCCGGAAGTAGTTCATTATTTCTTGCGCGGCCCGGTACCAATTGGTCCGCGGACCGGTGGTGGTTGGGGACCACTGTTCTAAAACAACATATTTTTCCATTTTCTCCAGGATGTAGAGCTAATTAGGTGACATAAACAATACCTTTATACATTATAAATAATATCTACATATCCATCAGTTATAGGAGGAACAAAAGAAATAAGACATGAAAAACAACATGATCAACTGAGACCCAGCAATACATTTTTGTCCTCTGTGGAGCACATAGGTGTTTTGTTCATAACTCTGAAACCATACATGCCACTGTGTTAAATCCTGTTGGTCCTTAGAGAGGACATCCTGGGCTCTCCAATGATATGACATGTGTGGGGGTAGGGCTTTTCTAGAATTTTCTTCCTGATTCTTCAAAATGGCTGCCATCCTTGTGAGCACATTTTATCGAAAGAAGAAAGGTAAGTATATTATTTTCTAATTATGAGCTTTGTGAGTTTAATATTCAGATTGCTTCTAGTAAATGAACATCTAAGGAATAGTTAGGTGAATTTTCAGAGCAGTTTAATTATTTGTTGGCATAAAACATAACCTGTTTATGTGTGTCCTCCATAGAGGACATCAGGATTTGCTTTTTATTTTTTAACCTGTTTTAATAGAAGTCAGCTCACTGACTGAGGCAGAGAAAATCCTAAACAGGATTACTTATGGAGACTCAGACATAGATTTGTCAGATGAGGAGGACCAAGAGGGACAGATTGACGGTGATTTTGAGGTCGGGAGTTCAGAGGATGAGGCATCAAGTGAGGAAGAGGAGAGTGAAGTTGAGGATGCAAGGGCCCGTCGCCCACTTTGGACCAAAACTAACACGTAGGCTTCTGAGACAAGAGTAGATAAGCTTAGACAGATAAGAGTATTTTTTGGATGAACTATCACTTTTAGAGGACATAATTATTTAACGTATTTGTCTGTCTCTTAAGATTCCTGCCTGTGCTGGAAGACTCCGGAGAGGTTGTCTGTACTGCCCCAAACCGTGTAGACTGGCCACCATCAAAATACTTTGAGCAGTACATTGACAACAAAGTTTTTGAGGACATGTCCTTTTGCACAAACCAGAGACAGATTCAGGTATCAGGCTCAAGTCTGAATACAACACCTGAGGAGATTAAGACCTTCTTTGGAGTCTCGGTGTACATGGCATGCCTTGGTTACCCAAAAATCAAAATGTATTGGGCCAAAAAAACAAGAGTGCCAATAGCTGCTGAGTCCATGACAAGGGATCGCTTTTTCCAAGATCAGATGTTCTCTGAAAATCACTAATGATCTTGATGTAACTGAAGAGGAGAGGAAGCTAAATATGCTTTGGAGAGTCAGTCCACTTCTGAAGAAGGTGCAACAAGGCTACCTAAACCTACCCAGGCCAGAAAATGTTTACATTGATGAACAAATGATTCCCTTTACTGGTCGATGTCCAGTCCATCAATTCGTTCCTGGCAAGCCAAATCCAACCGGATTGAAGGTGTTTGTTCTTGCTACTCCAACTGGAATTGTATTGGATTTTGAAGTCTACCAAGGAAAGAACACCTTCGTCGGCAGAGACACAGGACTTGGAATAGGAGCAAATGCAGTTCTTCGGTTGACTGAATCCATTCCCAGGGGAACTCACCTGTACTTTGACAGGTATGATGAAAATGTCAACTGTGGTGCTGTTGATGATGATTCTCTGTAAACAAATGACACTTATTTAACTTTTGTGTTTGTGTCTGTCTGTCTGTCTAGGTACTTCACCTCAATAAAACTACTGGATAAATTGCTAGAAATGGGTCTGCCTGCAAGTGGAACACTGATGAAAAATAGACTCCCAAAGGATTGTAACATTACATCTGATAAAGAGTTGTTGAAACAAGGAAGAGGCTCCTCCGTAATGGTGACAAGGAAGCATCCTGAGCTGGCTGTGACAAAATGGGTTGACAATAAACCTGTACTCATGGCATCTACAGTGCATGGAATAGAGCCCCAGGATACCCGGACCAGATGGTCACTGAAAGACAAAAGGCATGTTCAAGTCTCCAGACCTGCAGTGGTGGCAGAGTACAACACCAACATGGGTGGGGTTGATATGTGTGATAGAATGCTTAGCTTTTATAGAATGGCTAACCGCACAAGGAAGTGGACTGTACGCACAATCCTACACTTCTTCGATCTGGCCATCACCAACTCCTGGTTACAGTATAAGGAGGACAGCCACGCTTTGGCACGACCTATGAAGAAAACTCTCCAATACCATGACTTCAAACTGCTCTTAGGTGAGGAACTGATTGCCCAAGGGCAGTCAGGCCAACCCAATCCAATTGAATCTGATGCGTCAAATGATGAGGAGTACGTTCCATCACAGAAGAGAAGGAGGCCCCAGCCAGATAAGGAAGTGAGAAAGTATGGAGCTGTCCATTTGCCACTGATGATGGACAATCCTAATACTTCCAGGTGCAGAGCAGAAGGGTGCACTGGAAAAACCTATATAAAGTGCATCAAATGCAACATGTACCTCTGCATCTCAAAGAAGAAGAACTGCTTTATGGACTACCACAAACCAAAACAGAACTAACACACCTGATTAAACTACACTAATCAGCTTGCTTTTGATAAGTTGAATGAGGTGCCTGGAAATCTCAACCACTGGCTTAAATGATGTAGCCATTTGAAATTTACAGCACTAAAGATTGTCAGAGTTCAGAGGTAAATGTATGCCTCAAAATGTGTTCATATTTGCCACAAATACTCTAAAAAATTAATAAAAACATGTTTTGAAAATTTTTCAATTGTAGTGATGTTTTTTCACTCCAAAGAGTCATGTAGTGTAAAAAAAAAAAGAAATTCAAAAACTTTTTTTCTCTGGGTCTCATCATTATTAAAAATACCATTTACAATGTATAGATAAGAAATTTAATTGAGCAAAAGTCAATAAACAAATGAATTACGTTCACAGAAGAATAACCAGGATTGTTAAACAGATACAAGCAATAATTCACATTTTTATTTTTACTGTGCCACATATATTATTCTGAGACTTTTTGTTGGTAGAGTCTTATATATAGGAAAAAATCTGGTTAAACTATTTAGTCTTCCAAGGTGGAAATTTTTCTTCGACTCTAAAACGATAAAATAAAACTCCTTCATAGAATCACAATATCAGCAATTTGTGCATCAAGTGAAACTGGAATCACTTTGAGGTTTTGTTTATGTCATTTAAGTAGCTCTACTTCCTAAAGAAAATGAAAAGGTATGTTGTTTTGTGAGGGACTTTATCTTTTATGGTTCCAGTAATGCCAGAATTAATAATAAATAATAAAGACGTTGTGGTATTCTGATTTGCCTGATTACGCAGGATGTCTATAGAGACAGTAAGGAAGTTTCATAACAGGAACTGTTTAAGTGCTGCTGCCTCGTTATTGGGTTTCCAGTATGAGCGCATTCTGTTACAACAGAAGAAGTCGGACAGTCCTTGATGGAGCGGCTTATAGACGACGCACCGACAAGCTCCTGCTACCTGCTGCTTTCTGTGTTCTACAGTTTCTGCTAAAATAAATGCTTCATGGGAAATGAGTTAGTCCATCACTTTCAGCATAAAACTTCCCTTCAGAGGATTTGATATTGGAGAAACGGGGCCTTGCCCAGCCTGGGGGCCACAGGTCAGCCTGGGATTTGAGCCAGGGACCTTGAGGAGGTTCTGAGTCGGGACCAGACGTGTCTGTGCTAATAGACAGAACCATCCAAACTGCCTGATGAGTTCATGGTCCGGTTTAAGTGAGATGCTGTGGGACTCAGACTCGCCTGCAGGAATGTTTCAGCGTTTAGCCGCTCCCACCCACCCAGCTGGACATTAGACGTGTGATGATGTTTCGCCACCTCAAATGGAGCGTTTTGACACCTTGGGTGCTAAAAGCCAGCCTATCAGAGACCGGCGCCTCCGGGCCACTAAAAGCTGGTTTCCTTCACTCATTCAGAGAAATAAAAACATCAACGCCATAAAGTCACAATCCCAATAAACTGCCAACTTTCCAGAAACGCTACTGAGGAAAAAAGGTTTCATGTCTGAAAAATACTTTTGATTATTTTGAGATGAGCTCTTTAGCTCACCTTTTCCTACAACCAATTGTTGCTCCACCCAAACCAGAACCCGGAGCAGAACCCAGAGGTAGTCAATTCAGAAACATCTGAAGTTTCTTCTAGTTTCTGTCTGAAGTGAACTGCCTGACCTGACGCGCGTCCTAGGAGAGGGTTACAGTCCTGGACCTCCGGCTCGGCCCGGCCCGCTCTGGCTCAGAGTAGTGCAGCTAGCCTCAGAGAGAGGCTGGACAGTTGGACTTCTGGACCACCTGTCAGAGATGATTTGGCCTTGATCATCTCTGAAGAACCACTGGTAGGTTTTGTTTGGACTGGAAACTGAGTGGGATCAGCCGACCCTGGCCAACAGAACCCCCAGATCTCTCTTCCTTCGACCCGCTGGACTCATCAGTCCAACTGTCCGCTGAGTCAATCAGTGAAAACTCATTGAATTGAAAACCCCACAATGATGAACTCTGTTGTCCGCAGAATCAACAGAACTAGCAAAACCGGCAGAACCTGATCTGCACCAGAACCTTCAATCACTTCCTGTCAGGATCTGACTGTGTGGCTACACTCAGCACCTCTGAAACCTGAAATCACTGAGGCTGCCATGTTGGTCACGGACTGTGGGAACTTCATCTCCCAGCATTCATTGCACTGGAGATGACACAGGTAAGGACTGACCTGCTATGAAGCCCAGAGTTGGTCCAGAAGACTTTTAACCCTTCGAGTTGTTGCCTGGTGAACTGATAGCTGTTAGCGCATCCAGCTCTTTCAGAACCAGCAGCTCATCCGCTGGACCAGAACCACTTCCTGTTCTCCTTCCATCGTTTTTACCTCTGCACATTTTTGACTTGAGCAGTTAAATCAGAGTTGGTGGTCTTTCCTTCACAGCTTTGCTGATTAGATGCTGTTCTGTCCTCTGGATGCTGCAGGCTGGATCTGCTGAAATGTTTCTTGCTGCTCATTCTCCCCCCAGCAGGCAATGAGCAATGTCAGTGGCAACAGCAATCAGCACTCGCTGTCAGATTCTCTGAGCTCCGGCTTGTTAATCCTCATCTGAGTTCTGCTCTAGTTAGTTTCTGCAGTCCAGCCTCTCGCATCTTCATCCTTCTGTGGATTCAACTAGACCAACATTGAGCAGATTGTCAGGAAGGATAACTTGAAAAGGAGTGGACCCCCATACTCTGATACCCCTAAACGCAGTCCAGCTGGATGGGAGGAGCTCCAACAGCACCACCACAGTGAAACATGCTGTTGGCAGCATCATGCTGTGGAAAGACAGATGGAGATAAACCCGGACAGTCTCAGAAGAAAACCTGGCAGCAGCAGACCTGAGATTGGGGTCAAAGTTCACCTTCCAGCAAGATAACTAGCCTGAACATGCAGCCAGAGATATTATGGGATGATTAGAACGGCCTAGTCAAAGTCCTGCTGAAAATCTGAAAACTTGTTAATTGTAACATCTGACTCCAATGAAAACACAAAATAAATTTAACAGAAAAGAGAAGATAGTTTATTTAAAATGTACCAAAGCTACACACTCGCTGTGAGTGGAGCGGGACACATGGAAAAACATGGATGGGGTTGAGTTCACTGGGATTGAGTCTCTGCTGACGACACAGAAAATACATCATCATCACCACCGGGGATGAAGAAGAACCTCCGATCCAGAAACGCAGAACCCAGAACCTTCAGAATTAAATGTAACTTTTAACAAGGCAGTTCATCCGCCTTCTGCGATTTGTAGTCACCCTTCCCTGCAGACGGGTGACTACCCTTCCCAGAAGACACCATCCTGCAGGGTGAGTCCAGCCCCCTATAGAGGCAGCTGGTTTCACTTCTCTCACTGTGGGAACAGAGGACAGGAGACATCCTCTGGGACAGAGGGTTTTCGTCTCCTTAACAGACCCGAACAACGGATGCTCTCATCCACACTCCTGGAACCTTACCCTCTGGACCAGTCTCTCCCCAACCGGAAGGTGGAGGTCCGTCTCCTTCCAGCTGAGGAACACGACTGGGTTGGGGTTAGTCTTTAATCAAAAGCAAAAGGAAACATTCCAGATATAAAGTAGAGCTGTTAGCAGCCCCAGTTTAAACACACAGAGTACAGCATAAGTTAAAACGGTAAACTCCAAACACATCAGAGATCAGTCTTCCTGTATCTACATGTCCATTTCCTGATAAGTGTGTCCTCGGGTGCTGAGCTGTGATGTCCCAGAAAGGCACAATATGGTCTGTTTTCAGTGCACTACTTTGTAAACACCAGTAGTCCTGACAGGCATTAATATGCCCTGGGCTGGATTACTGTTAAAATATGGCTTTAAAGACAGAAAACAGTACCTCCAGCTAAGCTAACTATGAAAAAGAGAAGATTGCCATGGTGCCATAGACAGCGGAAACAAAGGTCTGAAGCAGCTAATCAGTGCTTTCTGCGAGTTTCCTGAAGGTACCCAGATGTTCCCATCTCCAGGGACTAGAGGAGGTGGAAGTCTCAACTGATGAAGTTGAGGAACTTGCTCTCTTCAGCCAGAGCTGTAAGCAAGGAGTTCATGTCTCCAATGGCCATGTTGCCGATCCCAGCTGGGACGGACGCCAGGGTGATGGAATTGCGTGGCGTGGTGAGACGGGAGGAGCTCTGAGACAGGCTTTGCAGAAGCCCTGGACTCAGCGTCCCAGACATCAGGCTGGAATGATCTCCGTCATCTAGCATGGTGTCGAAGTCGATCTGAGTGTGCTCTGTGGCTCTGGACCGGCCGGTGGACGAGTCAACGATACTGCTGGAGACCTGGTTGGCTCCTGGAGAGGCCATGCTGGCTGCAGCAGCCATGTCGCTACAGGTGGCCTCATTGGCACTTGGGGACATTGAGTCATCATCACTGCTGTGAGACGAAGGCTGAAACATGTGAATCTGAGCCAGGTAAAACACAGCAGAGTTCTGGTTGACTGGGCTGCTGTGGTTCAGCCCCTGGCTCTGCCTCTTTGGGCTTGCCTCAGAGCAGATGTTACTGGGGTTCAGTTCAACTAGCCTGGGGCTTGGTTGTGTCATGGCAGAGGCTGAGTGCTGCCTGGGGAAGGACTTGGGCTCGTTAGGTGGCTGGGGTTGTAACATCCTTCTGGCTCCGTTCTGGATCACATACTGCTGCTTCTTGAGGGGAATGCTGTAGTTCTGCTCCTGGTTCACTTGGTTCCCATGACAGTACCCGTCCACCTGGGCTCTGGTCTTAAAGCTCTGCAGCTCAGAGCTAGCCGCAATGTTGAGGGCTATGCTAGAGCTTCCAGATAACGAACGAAGCCTTCCTTCCTGACTGAGCTCTTGCTGATGACTCATGTGCTCATTAAAGCTGCATTGTCTCTGCTGCTGATGATGCTGGAGGGAGGTATTCCCCGGGCTCTGGTGGCTGTGGTACCCCTGTATAGAGAGGTTGTGGCTTATTGGGACGACCTGCTGGTTGCCACTCAGGGCATGTAGCACCCCAGAGCTGTGCCTTTGCTGAGCGGAAGCCAGGTTGCTCCTGAAGGGATGCTGCTGAGGTTTGGGGAGTTTGGTGTCCATCGTCCCGGAGCTCACCTCGTTCCACTGCACTGGCATGTTGCTCTTATTGTCTCGTGGTGCTGGGACGAGCTGCTGGGAACCATTGACACCCCCCTGGTAGGAAATGTCATGACCAGACTGTGACAGGGTGGCGTCCACCATGGCCATCCTCCTCTGGCCATGAAAGTGCAGCGGTGGAGCCATGCTGGCTTGGTAGCCCTGACTGTTATAGCTGTGGCTTGTTGGGCCAGAACTCTGAGACCTCAGGTACTGAACCACATCATCTGGAAGCACAATCTCATCCTCTGCACTCTGCTCCCCACTGCTCATCAGCCCGTCGACTGCCATGGTCTCCATGGCAATGTTCTCAGAAATGCTTGGCGGTCTTGGGGCGAACGGGTAACGCTGGAGACTCCCATCCGAGCGTGTGTAACCCTGCATAGCCAATGCCTGATGGCGCTCGGCAGATGACAGGGCATTCATAGGGTTCACATTGTTCATGCTGCTGTAGCGCTGAACCCTTGGAAGAGACAGCGGGTCTAGGGGTGGACGGCAGACGGGGTCACTTGCCCGACGTGGGAGGTTGGTCGGAACTTCATGGGGCATCATGCTGTGTGAGCCATAGGTGATGTCGCTGCACCGCCGGGGTGCATCGCCGGTGGCCGGCTGGAGGAAGGTGGAGCCTTCCTGACAGTCACTGTATAGAGCCATCCTTGTCCTCAGGCTCATTCGATCCATGTTGGGGAGAGGAGTAGGTGGAGCACCGCCAATAGCGGCAGCGTACTTCGCTTTGAGCCGATAATGCTGGGCTGGGGTTAGACTCAGAAGGCTGGGCAGGGCTCCTCCACTAGCCACACCCCCACCACAATGACTGGCCTCACTGGAGCGCCTAGACAGATCGGTGGAGATCGGGTCATACGAGTCAGCCGAGCTGATGTTGTTGTGACGGTTAGTGCCAAACTGGGATGCCTCGCTGGAGCGCCGGCTAGAGTAGCAGGGCGAGATGCCGGAGGAGCGTCGACTGAAGGTGTAGGCTGAGCTAATGGTGCTGGTGGTGCTGTCGCGGCGGTCGTTGAGCTGGTTCAGTAGCGTTATGTCGCAGGAGGTCAACTCCCCAGTGGGTTGGCCAGTGTACGGAGTGCAGAGGCTGCTCGTCATGATGGAGCTCTCCAGCAAGGAACCTAGCAGACATGAAGGGAAAATTACACCAGGAACCTAGATGGCTATGTGAAGTTTTACAGTTTACAGAGAGATTATGATTGATTTATACATCCATAGGGGAGAGGGAAGCTGCTGGTAAATGCTGTCCATTGGTTTTTACTCTGACTGGCCTGACCTTTCTCATTGGAGCAACTGGGACCACATGTTGGAGCTCAGAGACATTAGTGGTTCATGGACATTCAACATGTGATGCTCACCAGCTGCAGGGATGGGAGGAAGCTTCATGCCCTGTGGTCTGCTGGTAGCCCAGCTGCAGGTCTCCCGCACCGCCTTCAGCCTCTCCTGCTTGATGTTCTCCAGCTTGATCGTGACCGCTCCTCCGTGAGCCACCGATTTCCTCAGCTGAAGCCCCATTCCCACCTGCGGCACCCCGGCGGGGATCGTGGAGTCGACTGTGGGACCCTCATCCGGCGCGCTGAGGTCCCCGAAGCTGCCCCCGCTATACATGGCCATCTCTACCCCACTGTCATTGTTGTTGGCGCTGCCAAGAGGCGACGGCTCGCTGCTGCACGATGACTGGCCGCCAGGACTGGACTGATGCATCTGCAAAGGAACAGCAGGGAGTGGCGTTCATGCAACACTGAAAATATTCTGCTCAAACCGATGTGGGTTTTCTGTGGGAATATTTGATGCAAATAAAGACGAAGAATGAGATGAAAGGTGATAAAAATGCAAGTGAAAATAGAACCATGCCATGTTCACACAGCTCCATTATGCATTAATCACTAGTTAATTATTACCAAAGTTCAGATATTCTGACTGTAATGGTGTTTTGTAATGACTAATGCAGGCTTGTTCTTCCAGAGTCATTAGTTATGTATGCATGTGATTTATTAACAATATGAAAACAAGAGAATAATAGATGATTCTATGTTAAACAGTCCAGAATGCAAAAGTCTGATCATAGTTTGACCCACAGCTGAAAACTGTCTGATTCTCTGAATATTAATGACAGCAGCCGGATGATCGGCTCGACTGGAGCGATTCATGCAGGTCTTTCATATGAATAAAGAGACAGAGATGCTCTCTCACCTCAGAGATGTCTGTCCGATTGTTAGAGGAGAAGCAGAGGAAAGCAAGAAGCCAGACAGTTCAGTGGAAAACGACTCAGTCAACATTTACGGGAACCTGAAACACATTTCATTCTCCTGCTTCCCCAGCAGCAACCAGCATTCATACCCTTTGAGGTGACTGAAGGTGATTTTAATGTTCAGACTCCGGTCCAGACTCCACTCTGGACTCGGGTCTGATAGAGACTTAGCTGCAGATTAGGGTGATGGTAGAGAGGCCTTCCTTGGAGGCTTGGAAAGCTGTTCCATTGTAATTAGATGGTCTGAATGCTGTGATGCTAACTAATGGGTGCAAATGCTATTCAACATTTACATTTTATTGAAAACGTTTTGAACATTGAAGTGTCCTTTCTTCTCTTCCTCTTAGTTAAATAGTCCCTTGTTGAAACCTTTAAATCTGCCAGGGGTGTGAATACTTTAAGGCGAAACTGTAGAAGATAAATGTGAAATCTCTGCCCAAAATCACCATTGCTTAAAAAACTGAACTGCACTAGAGTTCACATGTTAGCTGAGGCTGAAACAGAACATCCTCCACACAGCAGAACATGGTAATGGCGGGAGCATGCTGCGGGGATAATTGACATGACGCCGGCTCCACCCACATGCGGACATAGAGCAATCCTCCGTCAATCATTCCAGTGCATTTGTCAGCAACTGAACAATTGGCGGTTTGTCCGGAGGTTTCACGCCCTAATCTGGAGGACTTGACCTCCAACAATAATGCCAGTGGTTATCTCAGCAAACACGCTGTGGTCAGAGAGGTTTCCAGGAAAATAATAGGAAGTCATGGCCCAGCATTGTCAGCGGGGAACGGGCAATTCCAACAGCTGTTACCCAGAACTAGTAGAGGGTGGAATACATTGGATTTAATTTTCAATATGTGAAAGTATGCATGATTTTATATGTGCAGATTCCAACGGTAGCTCTGTGGCAGCATGATAATGTGCTGCAGTAACTGCAGTATTTACATTTAAGAAACTTTTCATGCTATTGTTTATTTCAACCATTTCCCTGAAGGGAGATTTTCACAAGCTGGTATTATTCAAGTCATTACTCACCTGCTATGTGCAAAATGTGTCCGACAGCATTCATACTTGGATCCAACCAGACTTTGTTCCCCTCAGCATTGTTCCCAGTTTATTGTTGATTTTTCTGTTGTTTCTAATAACCTTATAGACCTGACGTAGGACTCGTTAGAGATTTTCTTGCTCGCCATCTTTGCCTCAGTGTTGTATTATAAGGCAAAAATGACTCGATAAATGTCTCAGGTAATGCATTGAGTTCCTCTACCTACCGCTATTCGTAACACTGTTTGTCGGAGTTTGCTCTACTTCCACATGTGGGCGGAGCTGGCGTCATGTCAATTAAACTGGCCAGAAATAAGTTATGAAATAAAGAAAAATAAATAGGACATTATTTTATAATTTTGGATTGAAATCTCAAAACTAGCAAACTCCAGAAAAAGCCTGATCTCCAGTTTATCCTCACCGTCTGCTCTGTGATCAGTCTGTGGTAAAACAGCCTGAAAAATGCAGCCAGAAACGCATTTTAGCATGAGTGACGGCACTCATGCCATGCAGAGGGAAACGGGCAGTTTGATAGAGGAAAGGCTAATTAGCCTTTGAGACGGTTAATTAGGGAAGAGGAGTAGATAGATTGACTAGAGTCGGTTAGCGAGGCTGGTTGAGGAGAAAGCGTCCTGCTAGCTGTGATCCCATGAGGATACAGGAACTCACCACAGAGTCCTCCATCTTGATTGGTTTGACCTGCAGCCGCTCGTCTCCTCTGGATGCACCGTTGGCCTCCGTCTTCCCATCTGCGCCTGCCGGGCCATGCTTGGCCTCGTTCTCCCCATTTCCTCTAGGGGGCAGTCTAGGTGGCGCGTCGCTCCGCTGCTTCTTAGTGACGTGGGCGTCGGGTCCGTGAACCGTCTTGACGTGCTTCCTGAGGGAGCTGGGGTCGGTGTAGCGCTTGGTGCAGCCCAGGATTTTACAGATATATGGTTTCTGCAAACAAACGTCTAGTTTACTGCCAAACACATTCAACAGCTGGCTAAACACCGTCCTCATGGAGGCACAAAGAAGACCGGTACCTCATTGGAGTGTGTGCGGTTCTGATGCTTGGCCCTGTCCGAGGCGTTGGAGAAAGCCTTGTTGCAGCCTTCGTGCTCACACACATATGGTTTCTCACCGGTGTGGGACCGGAGGTGAGTCTTCAGGTTCTCCAGGCGAGAGTAAGCCTTGAAGCATCCCTCAAACTGCAGAGACACGGGGGACCAATCAGGGACCAACTGGCCACTGGATGCTTAGTGCAGGTACAAACACCCTGATACATCAAGTAAAGAAACACCCAATGGTTCCTAGTAGCGATGGAGAACTGCTGCTGCTTGGAGCTCCTCCTAGTGGAGACAGAGAGTACTGCTGTCTGCAAGCTCCTTGTTCTCAACAAGGTACCATCTGGTTTCATCAGCTCCTTCTTGGGAGTCTAAGAGACTCTGAAGTGGAAACAGAATCAAATCAGAGAAAATGTCAGAACTTCTTCCTTTCAGAGCGGCAGCTCTGAGACGGTCCATGAGGGACTCATTAAACAGCGGGGCCCCCTGCTGGGGAGTTATCTTAATTACCCCCCTCACTGCTTTCATGCTTGCAGCAGAATCAGATGGCTTTAAAGCTTTGCTTCACTCTGCAACATGGAATATTCCTGCTCTGCTGCAAAACTATTCTGACTCCTTCAACTTTATTTAAACAGATTTATTTTATGTTTTTTTTATTTAGTCAGATATCATTCATTAGTTACAGCTTTACCCATTTAAGGTTGTACATGAGGATGGAAGCACAGTCCAAGTGATTTTGTACATACTGCCTTTCTAGTATTTTTTTACAGACTGTCACTGATTTTAGTTGTGAACGATAACAAAATTGAACAATAACGGGGAGTGCACCACCTCGAGCAATAAAAACCACAAGAACATAAAAGGGCAGGACACATAATTCAAAGTACAGTCAAAAGAAGTCAGATCAAATTGGTTTTATATGCTCAGTCCATTTGGTCCAGATCTTATAAAATTGTTCTTTTTCTACTTGGAGGGAAAAATAAATCTTTTCCATAACATAAATCTGGTAAACAATTTCAATCTGTCATGTTTGGTTCCAGTTTAAGAACCCACATGCACGAACACAATCAGGAGACGCTTGTGTAAAACAATAGTGAAGTTTATTGACATGAGGGTATAGGGTTGGAGAGAAAACACGGAGCAGGAGTCTGGAAGGGACAACCAGTTCAGCCACTGTCAACGAGGAGAAGCTGTTAGAATATATGAATCCAGGAAGGTGGATGAATATATATGTTGACGAAGGGAAAGGCTTACGAGGAGCGGATGGATGTTTCCTTTGGAGCAACAACGGACCCAGGGGCGGCGTGGAGAGGCAATGAACCGTTGGAGGGCGGACAGGTAAGTCAGGCTGAGTGGAGGAGCGAACTGGCGGCTGGTCGTAGTCTGGGACAAACGACCCACAGAACTCTTCTCTCGGAAAACTCCGGAGGAATCCAGGTAAACCAAGGTAAACAAACACTCAGGCAAGGAAGTGTCAGCTCGCCGTTTCTTAAATACTCCCAGCCTCAGTCAGACAATGCGCCACAGGTGTGTCCCCGGGTTCGACCCCACGCCTCTCCAGGGGTTCTGCTCCTAGGCGGCATCCGGTGGAGGAAGTGGGAAGCAGCAGGCTTCCACAACAAACAAAAAAAACAAAACAACGATCCTGACACAATCCATTCGTCGATGGTGGGTGGATCCAGTTGAAGCCATTTCCTGGTGATGGATTTCTTACTGGCTGCCAGTATAACCAGCAGTTTTTAGTCTTTGTTGGTCCATGTGTCCAACTGTAAGTTGCCCAGATACAAAGATTCACATTTGAATGGAATTTTTACATTAAATATATTTTCAATGTGTTTGTGGAACTTTTCCCAATATGGTTTTATTACCTGCCAGTCCCAAAAACATGGACGTGGTTTGGCTCCGTTGGACCCACCAAGTCTCCAGCAGGCGTCCCGTTGCTTTCATATCGTCTCTGAATGGGTGGAACAAAAAATGGTTTTTCCAGCAAAACTCCCGCCATGTGTTTGATCCGGTGGAGACTCAGTGCGGCTGACAGATTTCCTCCCAGCCTTCTTGTGGGATTAATACCTTCATTTCCTTTTCCTCTTTATACAGTATATTCTGTATTCTCATGTTTAGATAGCTGTATGGCATTATATAATTTAGAGATAATTCTGCTGTCTGATCTGGGATTAATTAGTGATAGAAATACCTCCATGAAACTTGAATCATTTTTTCTAAACACCTCTTTAAAGTTTCTATTAAAATAATGTCAGGTACCTAAAAAAATAATCTTTTTCCAGTCCATGATCCGTCTGTAAGGTTTCAAAACTCTGAAATATCCCTTTGTGGGCAAATAAATAATAGGTAGTTAATCCTTTTGAGATTCATAACTTGAATCTGTTATCAATTCTATTTGGTGTAAAATCTGAATCATAGGCACACCACCTCATAAGTTCAGATATGTCTCCTATTTTGCACATTTTAGCCAATTCCTGCCAGGACTTGAGGAAGCTACCAGTTATAGAGTCTTCTGGGATCTGCTGTTTTTATAATTTATAATCACTAAGTAGGGCTGTTATTGGGATTCCTTTTATCGTCGTTCCTTCTCTTTCCTTCCACGCTGCGGTGTATGATGGTGATCGACTTCAGGAAGAACAAAACGGACATCCAGCCTCTCACCATCAGTGGGACCTGTGTGGAGAGGGTCCCAGTGTTCAGGTTTCTGGGCATGGAGTTAGAGGACAAGCTAACCTGGAGCACCAACACCAAGGAGCTGTTGAAGAAGGCACAGCAGAGACTGTACTTTCTGAGAATATTCAAGAAGAACCGTCTCCCCTCAGACCTGCTGCAGGCCTTCTATCACTGCTCCATAGAGAGTGTGCTCACGTACGGTCTGTGCGTCTGGTACGGCAGCAGCACATCAGCGGACAAGAAGGCGCTCCAGAGGGCTGTTAGGGCAGCAGAGAGAACCATAGGCTATGGAACAGATTTACACTTCCAGGCTCCACAAGAAAGTTTTGGACATTTTAAATGACTCTTCACACCCTGGCCATGGTCTCTTCCAGCTGCTGCCATCAGGCAAGAGATACAGAGCAATAAAAAACAGGACAAATCGCCTAAAAAACAGTTTTTACCCGATGGCAATCATGGCACTAAATTCAAAGGCATAAGAACTTCTGCTCTTGACATCACTTTGTTAAAAATGTCAATTCTGTTGCGACACCTCCAGGCGCTGCAACCATCTTCTGATGTCTAAGTTTATTTCTCATTTTGTACTATTTATTTTGGTATATTACGTATATACACATAACCTGCATCTTAACTCGAGTCAAGCAAATCTCAATCTCGTTGTAATCTGTTGATGACAATGACAAATAAATCTTATCTTATCTTATGATGGTGAACAGAGGCAGACTAAAGGTCTCAGCTGGGCTGCATGGTAGTATTAAGGCCCTTTCCACCCTTTTCTTTTTTTAGTTGCAGAGTTCTAAACTTAATTCTGGCCTTTTTACCCTAACCCTGCCACAAATACCTCGCTATTAATCTATCCCATTCTACGAACCGTTTAGGTGGGATTCTGACTGGTAAACACTGAAATAAGTACAGTAACTGTGGAAGGATATTCATCCTGATGGATTCTATCCAGGAGCTTAAACTTAACCCCTTAACTGGCGGTACCAAAATCACCAAAAACGCCTGAAAAGGCAAACCCAAATTAAATCAGCTGCTGTTCTTGAACAATTTGGAGTTCATGCAAAAGCTTGGTCTCTTTATGAAGACGACAAGCTGAATTTTCTATTTTTGTAGTCAAAAATACTTTAACTGTAAGTAGTTTGTAGCTATTATGTTTATAACACAAAAGAAATTGAAAAATTTTGCTTCACCCAGATTTTTTACTTTTATTTCTTGTAAATACACATTGAGTCTTGAATGTATGGACTGGAAAATACAATAAATCTGTAGAATAAAGTATTTTGCTTGTGGATTTCAAGATTGATCAAAATAGCACAAAAAGAAATGTAATTTTGGACATGTTTATTTTTGAGGATGTACAGGTGTTGTCCAAGTGGCCATTTGGAGTCTCTATTTGGAGTCTCCAAGTGGCACATTTAGATAACACCTTGTATACAAACTACTAATGACTGTAACTCGGTGCTTCGACATTACGACTAACATAATACACATAAAACTGAACACAATTTGTCCATGTATCTTCCTAGGTAGGGGTCTATTAACCTGACCCTGTTGAGTCCCCACAAAGTCCCCCTCCTTGGTCCAGAGGGAGAGGCCCTTACCTGCAACAGTCGCATGTCAAAAAAAGGGAAAAAGCGAGAAAAGTATCCCAAAAGAACCGAATTATTCTATAGTTTGTTTCCACCACAGATTTGGTTGAAGATATTTCACAGTTCCTCCCGCCGTCTTCGGTCTGGGGAAGATCCGCTAGGTCCCAGAGGGGCCCGCAGGTGTTCTCCTGAAGGCTCGCAGCTTCTCCTTGTAGCTGGAGCCCTGGCCGGCTTTAAATGCACCCTTCATCGCTCGTCGGTCCACTCTCGTCAAGGACAGTTGCTGCACCTGCTCCATGAGCGTCTCCGGAGGTTTGACGGTTGGCACGGTGAAGCCTCGTCTCAGCAGGTCCTCTACTGTATCGTAGGTTCTGGTTCCGGTTCTGTCTTCGTATCCAACATGCAGCTTTGTGGGGAAGAGGGCTTCAAAGGGGACATTATTTTCCTTCAATACTTAGTGGGTTTCTGTATATTCCCTTCGTCTTTTAACTATGAGAGGTAGATAGTCGTGATCCAGGTTAATATGATTTTCTTGCCAGGTAAATCATAAAACTCAAGACCTTCACGCAGTAAGCTTTCGACAAATGAGATTGTAACCCACATGACCGCCACGCCCCAACCACCTTCCCTTTAAGCCGTCCCTTTAACAGCTGGGACCCTCATGTGTATTTCCGGGTTTCCACTGTGCTGCTGCTCACTGTGAGTTGTGGCGTTGGTTGTTAATAAAACAATCTCAAATCTCCAACTCGACTCATCGCTGAACGAATTCATCTCTAAAACTCGAGGATCTGCGGTGAGTTAAGTACCATCTGAACTTGACGTTGTATCAGCAATACTAGCACCGCTAATATATCCGCTGCAATACTCACCAGGTTGGGCTTTGTTGATGCCTGGTTTACCTTCTGATGAGAACAAGTAACATCCACTTCCTCAGACAATCCGTTACTCGACGGTGAGTAAATATTCATCCATATATGATGGGGCGTTATTTCCGCTGTACGCCGCCAGTTAGCATTAGCTACCAACTCAACAATCAGTTGCCACATCAGCTCAGTCCACTTACTAATAACTTACTTAATAAAAAGTCACACTGTTAAAGCCGAATTAAAGGCCACACCTTTAATATTTAAAGGCTTCTCTTTCAACTTTACATTTGATTATTTTTCATGATTTCTTTGTTTATTGTTGTATTCCATGCTGGTGCATCAATGAAGTCTGGTACCTAATATGATTTTGTTTATAGCTATTTATAGATCACATTCTTAAAGTTGATTGATTTGATTTATTATTAGCTGTTCGTAGCGACTGCTAATTACCTTGAGAAATTTTGAACTTGAATTATGAAGTGCACTTTTCTTTTTAAAAGGATTTTTTTTCCCCTCTCATTTTTATAATATATGAAGTGGTTGTCAATACATAGCAGTATGTATTTGGTTTTTTCCCCATTTAGCTTATATAAATATAACATTTATAGATGAACTTAATGTATGTTTTCTGGCCTTTTAGGTCAGGTTTTTTTTTTCTTCCCCTTCATCGACTCGCTTGCTGACGGAGGATGGCGAGCTACTCACACACCACCTGGTGGTAGGAAAAAGAAAGACACTCTCCACACAGGAAAACCAAACAACACTTTCCATACAGGAAACAAAATAAACTCTAAGGGAGTATCTAAAGGAAAAGAACAATTCTCCCGTTGCTCTTGGACTTTTGAACTACATTTGGTTTTGAAGTATTATTGATTATTTTATTTTGGGTTTGTTCTTTTCCCCCCGTCCTTGTTTCTTTTGAACAATTTCTCTTTGTTTAGTTTTTGCTGTTATTATTATTATTATTATTATTATTATCATTATTATTATCATTACTATTTCCACTGCAATAAATGGCAATATAAACAAAGCTCTTTGCATCAGTTGCATCAATTATCCACCCAATCATGACTCCATGCCGTACCTATTTCTGAATTTATAGAGTGGTTAACACTAAGCCCTGCAGTCAGACCTGCGCATTTAAGAAGGCGCTACATGCGGCGAGCTAGCCAGGAGTCTTGTAGTGGGTGAATAATTGCATAATTCCACGGTACCTTTATTTTGGATGTGTTATCATTATCAATAACAAAAACAAAAATGGATGTTGTTACTCAGCTGGGGTTAAACATGCAACGATCTGTGTTAGTTACTGGCACTCAGAGCAGTGAGGACGAAAAAGAGATAGTTGATCGTTTACAATGTTATGGTGCAGTAAAAGAGGTTTTCCATGTCAGTGATCCACAAAGTACATTTTATAAAAACCTGATTGTCGAGTTTGAAGAAGATTCTACATTAAATGCACTACAACCCCTTTTCCCATATAATTACCCTTCCAGAACCACAGTAGATGCGATATTTCGTGTTACTTCTCTCGCTTCAGAGTATGCAGCCTCAGTGAGTAGCAGCAGCCCTCCCATGGACTACATTGATGAGCTGAAGAACATAGCTAAACGAAGTGGAAAACGGTTTGAGGAGGTCCTGAAAGGTGTAATGGATCAAATCAGCACACATTTGGAGACAACAGGAGATGATGATGATGATGAGGACGATGATGATGGTGGTGATGATGGAGATGATGGTGGTGATGAAGAGGAGGAAGAAAAAAAAGAAGACATCCTTACCTTAGCACAGTCTGTGCAAAGTCAGCAGATGTTACCAACTGTGCCTCAAGCCTCTTCACCTCCTCCAACCCATTCGTCCACTGATCAGCAGGGAGCACCTCCTGGACCCAGTCACTCCTGTATACCACCAACCCAGAGGGTTCCTTTGTCGAGGAATGACCTTATTCCACAGGACGTTCAAAGAGTTGTGGTGGAGCATGTTGTACAAAATAGTGACTTTTCCACATCTTCACTTAGACGCCGCTCATTTTCAGGAAAAATTCCTAAACCAAGCAATGAAGCGGACTATGACTCATGGCGATCTCAAATCGAACTGTTACTTGCTGATCCCAGCCTTTCCAGATTGCATGTTAATCGGCGAATTGTGGAAAGTTTGTTGTCGCCAGCTGCAGATTTAATTAAATGTTTGAGCCCTGGTGCACCACCTTCCACTCTTCTTCAAGTCCTTGATTCAGCTTTTCAGACAGTACAGGATGGAGAGGAGCTTTTCGCTCAGTTTTTAAACATTTTCCAAAATCCTGGAGAGCGGCCATCTTCCTATCTCCAGCGATTGCAGCTTACCCTCAACACAGTAATAAAAAGAGGAGGAATATTACCAAGAGACAAAGACACACATTTACTTAAACAGTTCTGCCGGGGATGCTGGGACAACTCAGTCATCTCCAAGTTGCAACTTGAGGAGAAAAAAAGCAATCCTCCCCCATTTTCTGAACTTTTGTTGTCACTCCGGACAGAGGAGGACAGACAACTTGCTAAAGAATCTCTAATGAGAAAGCACATTCATTCATCTAAACAAAAAGTGACCATTCAGTCTCAGAGTACCTGCTCTTGTGGTCATGTCACAGTTAATGAAGAACTGAAAGAATTAAAAAAGCAGATTCAGCAACTCCAACGGCAGATGTCTTCCTTCATGTCCAGAAAGACACCTGTTGATGCAAAATCAGAACTGCAACAGACCAAGTCTAAGCCAAGGACCAGCAACACCTCACCTCAGACCGCTGGAAGACCAAAGCCAGGGTACTGTTTTAACTGTGGTGAGGATGGTCATATGTCTTCCCAATGTAGCAACAAAGCAAATCCAAGCCTTGTGGAACAAAAGAAGAAACAGCTTCGTCAGAAACAACAAGCGTGGGATGGACAAAAGTCAAGTCAGCAGTTAAACTAAATGCAGTTCCTGCTGAGGGACACCCAGGAGCTGCCACCATCAGCTGTCCCAACCCCCATTCTGAATCACATTTTGTATTACCTAAGGGTCTCATCGGTACAAAGAGCATGGGCCAAATCCAAATAAAGGGGACAAACTTCAGCTGCCTCCTTGACAGTGGGTCGCAAGTCACTACAGTACCACATTCATTTTATAATACCCACCTCTTTGACCATGAAATTATGTCTCTGAACAATCTGTTGGAAGTTGAGGGCGCCAATGGCCAAAATGTACCATACCTTGGGTACATTGAATTAAATTTGACTTTTCCACCTGAATTTCTTGGCTCACCAATTGAAGTGGACACCCTAGCTTTGGTAGTCCCAGACACCAAAACCACACATCCACTTTTACTAGTAGGCACAAATGCTCTTGATATTGCCTACAAGAAGCACCTTGAGAGCCAGTCTACTACTTTTAAACCCACTGCTTTTGGGTATCAAGCTGTCTTGAAGATCCTGCAGAACAGGTATGTTCAAAACTCACCTAAACATCCAGTTGTTTTGACTCTGCAGCCTGATCAGCCACAAACCATTTTATCTGGCCAAACTGTTGTCCTTGAGGGATGTTTGACCACACGGGTGTTGAGGGAAGAGAAAGTGGTTGTTGTTGAACACCCAGCCTCTTCCTGTCTGCCTGGGGGACTTATGGTTAAAGCCTGTCTAATTAGCATACCTCAACATCGGCCTTGTTACCTGCCAGTGGTAGTAACTAATGAGTCAGACCATCCAATTATCATCCCCGCGAGAGCAGCCATTGCAGAGATTGCCGCTTTAGAGTCTGTTATCTCCAAAGAGCAAAGTGTCAAAGTCCATGACAAGCCTGCAGAGTCATTAACACCTCAGCTTCAATACAATTTTGGAGAATCGCCTCTAACACCAGAATGGAAAAGTCGGATCATTTCAAAGCTCAACAACATACCAGAGGTCTTTGCCAAACATGACCTTGATTTTGGTCGTACAGACAAGGTGAAACATCAAATAAAATTGTCTGACCCTACACCGTTCAAACAAAGACCACGCCCTTTACATCCACAGGATGTTGATGCTGTGAGAAAACATCTTCAAGAACTGCTTGAGTCTGGAATAATCCGTGAATCAGAATCTCCATTTGCTTCACCCATTGTGGTGGTGCGTAAGAAAAATGGCTCTGTACGCCTCTGTATTGATTATCGGAAACTTAACATACAAACCATTAAAGATACTTATGCCCTTCTGAAGCTAGAAGATGCATTCACCGCACTAGCAGGCTCTAAATGGTTCTCTGTGCTGGACCTAAAATCTGGGTATTACCAGATAGAAATGGAGGAAGCTGACAAGAACAAAACAGCCTTTGTTTGTCCTTTAGGCTTCTGGGAATTTAATCGTATGCCTCAAGGAGTGACCAATGCTCCAAGCACTTTTCAACGACTCATGGAAAAATGCATGGGTGAGCTCCATTTGAAAGAAGTTCTGGTTTTTATTGACGATTTGATCATCTTCGCACCAACTCTTGAAGAACATGAAAAAAGATTGATGAAAGTCCTAAACAAATTAAAGGACTTTGGACTAAAACTGTCCATTGAAAAATGTGTGTTCTTCCAAACTTCAGTGAAGTATCTTGGCCATGTTGTGTCCAAGGATGGTGTGGAGACAGATCCTGATAAAATTTCCACCCTTGCATCTTGGCCAGTGCCAAAGAACCTGAAGGAACTGAGATCGTTCCTGGGATTTGCAGGATATTATCGGCGATTTGTGAAGGACTATTCTGCAATCGTCAAACCGTTGCATGACCTTACTGCTGGCTATCCACCTAGCCAAAAGAAACTAAAACCTATGTTGAAACCCCAGAACTATTTCAACCCAAAAGAGCTTTTTGCTGAACGTTGGACTGAATCCTGTCAGCATGCATTTAACATCATTATTAAAAAACTCACTACTTCTCCTGTACTTGTATTTGCAGATCCTCGCAAGCCATACACTCTCCATACTGATGCCAGTTCTTCAGGCCTTGGAGCAGTGCTATATCAAGAAAATGATGGCAAAAATCGAGTTGTAGCTTATGCAAGTAGAGGTCTGTCCAGAAGTGAATCAAACTACCCAGCACATAAATTAGAATTTCTGGCACTTAAATGGGCAGTTACTGAGAAGTTTAATGACTACCTGTATGGCACACACTTTACTGTGGTCACAGACAGCAATCCGCTGACCTACCTTTTGACATCAGCTAAGCTTGATGCTACAAGTTATAGATGGCTCTCTGCTCTGTCCACATTTACCTTCAAGATTGTTTACAGAGCAGGAAAACAGAATGCAGATGCTGATGGGCTGTCCCGACGACCACATCCTGAGATACCGGATAACCTTAAATCCTGCAAAGAAAGGGAGAGAGTATTAAAGTTTGTTCAACATCATCTCGAGGAACCAGGTTGCACCACCATTGACCAGCACATTGTCGAAGCCATCTGTGACCGCCACCTGGTGCTCAGCTCAAGCAATGACCATGCCCTTGTTCTCTCTTTGTCTGCCCATGTGGAAAGCCTACCTGACAGTTACACAGACGATGCCCAATTTGCCACTGCTGTTCTGCCCCGGTTCTCTACTACTGATCTTACTGCCAAACAGCGAGCTGATTCCACCATCCAACATGTGATTGCTCAGCTTGAGAGTGGGGAATCTCCACCGCCATCACTGAGGGATGTACTTCCAGATTTGCCACTCCTGTTGAGAGAAGTAAATAAATTGGAGCTCCGTAACAACCTTCTTCTCAGGAGACGGCAAGTGGGAAACAGAGTAGCCTATCAGTTAGTGTTACCAGAGGAGTGTCGGCATATGGTGATGGTTCAGCTTCATGATCGTATGGGCCATCTTGGGATCGAGAGGACCTTAGATTTAATTCGTTCCCGGTTTTTCTGGCCACGAATGTCTACTGATATTTATAATAAAATCAAAACCTGTGAACGATGTGTAAAAAGGAAAACCTTACCAGAACATGCTGCACCTCTCGTTAACATCAAGACATCAAGACCCCTAGAGTTAGTGTGCATGGACTTCCTGTCTCTGGAGCCAGACCGCAGAGTGAAAGATATTCTCGTGATTACAGATCACTTCACAAAATATGCTGTCGCTGTTCCAACACCAAATCAGAAAGCTCGAACTGTTGCTAAATGCTTGTGGGAAAATTTCTTTGTCCACTATGGCATTCCAGAGAGGTTACACAGTGACCAAGGACCGGATTTTGAGTCCCGTACCATCAAAGAACTTTGTGATATTGCTGGCATCCATAAAGGAAGAACAACTCCTTATCACCCTAGAGGTAACCCGGTGGAAAGATTCAATCGTACATTGCTTAACATGTTGGGGACATTAAGTGAGCAGAATAAATCAAGATGGAAAGATTTTGTGAAACCACTTGTACACGCATATAATTGCACTAAGAATGATGTCACAGGGTTTTCTCCATACGAACTAATGTTTGGTCGCCAACCTCGTCTTCCCATAGATGTGGCTTTTGGGTTACCACTGGAAAAGGACACCTCCACCTCTCACCTACAGTATGTTCAAAGACTGAAAACGCATCTGCAAGACAGCCATCAGTTGGCTGCGGAAAACTCAGAGAAGGTGATGTCCCGCAATAAGACCTCTTTTGATCGGCGTATCACCACTTCTGAACTTGCCGTAGGCGACAGGGTCCTTGTTAGAAACGTCCGACTGAGAGGAAAGCACAAATTGGCTGACAAATGGGAACCTGACATATATGTAGTGGTAAAGAGGGCTGGCAACCTCCCTGTTTACACTGTAAAACCAGAGAACCAGGATAAACCTCTCAGAACACTCCATCGTGATCTTTTGTTGCCTTGTAATTACCTAGCTGAACAGAGTTCTGTAAAAAACTTACCTGTGAAGAGGAAAAAGCACCTGCCTGTGAACTTACCTGACCCTGATAATGAAGATGCATCAGAAGATGAGATCATCTCACCTCTGTATGATCCTTCTTCCTTCGAGCCTGTGAAATTCATCACTGTTGTTAATTCACCAGTACCTCCTGTCCAGCAATTTGTTCCACCTGCAGACCTACCTGAAGTTCCTGATCAGCCCCCATCCTCTGCTGCAGAAGAGGAGGAGGATTTGGAACAGGAACTCCCAGTTGTCACAGAGGAACCAAGGGAATTTCAACCTGTGGACAGAGAGGCAGTAAACATCAGTTCAGAAACTAATGATTCTGCAGGAGATGCTGCTGGAGATCCTGCTGCTGAGGGAGGTCCTGAGCCTGTCACTCCAGAGCCCTCCACCAATAATATGGAACCAGAAGTGGACTTAATTGTTCAAACAGAACCATCAAGCCCTGAAACAGAACCATCGAGTCTTGAGGGAGAACCATCTTTGCGGAGGTCAACCCGAGCAAGAAGACCACCAGAACGTTTACAGTACTCCCAACTCGGTCACCCGCTGTTGAAGAGTATCCAGTTGTTGTTTCATGGACTGACCACTGCATTTACACATGCTCTTGAAGGGACTGAGGATGATGAACACATGACTGTTCCTGGTATTATCCAGCCAGCCATCCAGACTCAACCTGGTCCATGTACGGGGACGTGCATGGGATCAGGGGGGGAACATGTAACCCACGTGACCGCCACGCCCCAACCACCTTCCCTTTAAGCCGTCCCTTTAACAGCTGGGACCCTCATGTGTATTTCCGGGTTTCCACTGTGCTGCTGCTCACTGTGAGTTGTGGCGTTGGTTGTTAATAAAACAATCTCAAATCTCCAACTCGACTCATCGCTGAACGAATTCATCTCTAAAACTCGAGGATCTGCGGTGAGTTAAGTACCATCTGAACTTGACGTTGTATCAGCAATACTAGCACCGCTAATATATCCGCTGCAATACTCACCAGGTTGGGCTTTGTTGATGCCTGGTTTACCTTCTGATGAGAACAAGTAACATCCACTTCCTCAGACAATCCGTTACTCGACGGTGAGTAAATATTCATCCATATATGATGGGGCGTTATTTCCGCTGTACGCCGCCAGTTAGCATTAGCTACCAACTCAACAATCAGTTGCCACATCAGCTCAGTCCACTTACTAATAACTTACTTAATAAAAAGTCACACTGTTAAAGCCGAATTAAAGGCCACACCTTTAATATTTAAAGGCTTCTCTTTCAACTTTAGATTTGATTATTTTTCATGATTTCTTTGTTTATTGTTGTATTCCATGCTGGTGCATCAATGAAGTCTGGTACCTAATATGATTTTGTTTATAGCTATTTATAGATCACATTCTTAAAGTTGATTGATTTGATTTATTATTAGCTGTTCGTAGCGACTGCTAATTACCTTGAGAAATTTTGAACTTGAATTATGAAGTGCACTTTTCTTTTTAAAAGGATTTTTTTTCCTCTCATTTTTATAATATATGAAGTGGTTGTCAATACATAGCAGTATGTATTTGGTTTTTTCCCCATTTAGCTTATATAAATATAACATTTATAGATGAACTTAATGTATGTTTTCTGGCCTTTTAGGTCAGGTTTTTTTTTTCTTCCCCTTCATCGACTCGCTTGCTGACGGAGGATGGCGAGCTACTCACACACCACCTGGTGGTAGGAAAAAGAAAGACACTCTCCACACAGGAAAACCAAACAACACTTTCCATACAGGAAACAAAATAAACTCTAAGGGAGTATCTAAAGGAAAAGAACAATTCTCCCGTTGCTCTTGGACTTTTGAACTACATTTGGTTTTGAAGTATTATTGATTATTTCATTTTGGGTTTGTTCTTTTCCCCCCGTCCTTGTTTCTTTTGAACAATTTCTCTTTGTTTAGTTTTTGCTGTTAGTATTATTATTATTATTATTATTATTGTTGTCATTATTATTATCATTACTATTTCCACTGCAATAAATGGCAATATAAACAAAGCTCTTTGCATCAGTTGCATCAGTTATCCACCCAATCATGACTCCATGCCGTACCTATTTCTGATTTTATAGAGTGGTTAACACTAAGCCCTGCAGTCAGACCTGCGCATTTAAGAAGAGCGTTACAAGATCATTGTCAGTTTCTTCTCGGATCCCTCCGGTACCTCATACATTCTTACATTTTCACGTCTGGATCAGCTTTCCAGATCCATCAATTTGTCCTCCAGCTTAACGTGTAGCTTTAGTATAGCCATGATGACCTCCTCCGTGTTTAGGATCCTTTCTTCTGCCTTCTCAATACGTCCCTCCACCTCCTTCATTCTGGTGTTCACCTTCGCTATTTCTTCTTTTCTGGTCTCAAATTGATCTTTAGTTTCTTGGCGAAACCCTCTTAGTTCTCTCAGAATCAGTTCGGAGTCGGCCATTTTTAGACGCTGCGCCTTTTTGCTTGTTAGCTTCAATGTGCTAGCTGCTAGTTCTTGCTGTGTCCTGTCTCTCTCACCCATCTGACTTCAGTCGGCATTTATTGCTTGAAGCAGTGGTACATCTTTTATTTCCATCTTAAGGAGTTATAGTGGTAGATTTACTTAGTTTATTTGGGGAAATTTCTCTAATTACTCTGGTTCAACCAGGAGCGCTCTCGTTATGCGACCATCTTGATGGTGATTCGACCCAGAAGCCTGTTTTATGGGCTTTAGGGTGATGAACCAACAGAGTGGAGCTGAACTGGGATGGTTAGGGTAACTGACTGTTAAAGTGTTGGTTTGCATTTAAGTTCAGCACCTTCACTCTGATGCCCCTAAATAAAGAACAGCTCAACCTCCAAATCACACCATCTAAATCTGTACAGTCAGTGGCCTAGTCAAAGTCCAAACCTAAATCCAACTGAGGATCTCTTGGAGACGGACCAAACTTCTGACTGTGGGGCGTGAATATTTATGCACACTGTGGAAAACCAATAAATAATTTTCCTTCACATTCGGTTTCTTTCTGTTGTCTAATGCAGAACATCTCCAACTGAATTGAAGTTTGTGTTTGGTACCATCTGGTACCAGTAGAAAGTACACCTGGTCAGAATGTTGATCAGACAGAGAAGAACAGTGCCTACATCTGGCCCTCACTTCCATGTTCACCTTCAAACAACCAGGTATGCACAAGGTTTTCATGTTCCCATCATGTTCCCATCATGTTCCCAGCCCTCCTCACCGTGCATTTGTGCGGCTTCTCGCCGGTGTGTCTCCTCATGTGGACCACCAGCATGTACTGGGCCTTGAAGGGCTTCAGCTCCCGGGAACAGTCCTCCCAGCGGCACACGAACTCCTTCTTCTCTCCGTGGATGTGGTCGTTGTTGATGTGCTGCGTGGAGGAAAGCAGCTCAGGTCAGCCATGTCTCTGCAGCAGACACAGCTCTACACACAGTGCAGATAGAACTATAGAAACCAGGTGATGAAGTAAAGAAGAGCAGAATGAGTGGAAGTATGCCTGATCTGGGTCTGGACCTTCTGGTTTTGGGTGGGTTTAGATCCACCAGAACCAGAACCATTAGTCTGGACCGAACTGGAATTAACTTGAAATGTCTTTAATAATTGAACTGGGCCGCCTGGTTCGGTTCATATGGTGCTGGGGCCAAAGCCCAGTTATGGATGGGAGGACCAAAACCAGAATGAGGTACTCCTTCTGGACTTCATCAGCCGGGCCGACCCGGTCTCAGAACTCTGGGTCACTTCACCGTTTCATAACCCTTAATCCTAATCTTGGACTACACCTGACAGGAACTGAACCAGTCTGATGCTCATCTGATGGCTGCAGTGCAAACTGGCTGTGAAGCAGCCGGATTGAATAATCCCTGGGTCTCACATGGACAAGCTGGTCCTGGGTGTCGTACTCCCTGCCGCAGCCCTCCCAGTGGCAGTCGGTCTCGTAAATGGCCTCTGGCTCCTGCTTGCACTCGTCCTTGTCCAGATCTTCGCTCAGGTCCAGGACTCCTGCGGCGTGGTCCTGATGGCAACGACAAGCGGGAGGGAGAACAACCGCTTTATTCTGACTGGTTAATCTGATCCTTAATCTGCAGCTTTGTTACAATCAATCAAAGGTGAATCGGTAAAAGCTGGTGGTCCGGGGAGCGGAGCTGTTCCGCCTCCTGGTTCTGGTTCTGCTGGTCCCACCTGAGCGGACGGTGAAATGGGAACTGGACCCTCTGCTTCAGTCTTCACCTTGGTCCTCTTGGTGTTCAGCGGATTGACTGTGCTGCTGACCGCCGGATCTCCACCGGAGCTCTGAGCAACACAAAAACAAGAGAGGGAAGTTAGAGGTAAGAAACATCTGAAAGAAGAGTCAGATGACCAACAGACTCCTGAACTGGTCTCTGGGCCGCCTCTGGATGAAGCGTGTCGTACTACCGCAGGGAATTGTCAGTTCATTAGATCTTTGGTTTAGCTTTATAGATGTGTGGCAGAACAGATTACCTGAGCCAAGCGTGGGGTGGTTTCATCAGAAACCTCTGAACAGAACCAAACCATCGCCAGCCAGACGCAGCCGGGGCAGAAAGTCCAGCAGGAAGCGCCTGAGGCGTATCTGACCCAGCTGATGAGCATTGCTCTGTGGTTCTGAACGGTCCAGATAACTCGTATAAAACTTTTGCTCATCTTTGTGCGTTCTGTCTGATTCTGCTTTATGAGGTTTTCCCTCCTCGGTGTTTCAGCAGACCAGCGGACAGGAGTTCTGGTAGGATCTCTGAGGGGATTCCTGATTCTGCAGGCTCAGAGCGACTCCAGCTCTGAATCATGAAGCTGCGGTCTGCAGGTGTGTGAAGGATGTGAACGCTTGGACCTGATGGACATGAAGCACGTTGAGATGGAGCGCTCTCACTGGTGATGGACCAACACTATGTTAGCACAGCAGGTCTCCATGTTAGACTCTGACTTTTCCTTAGACTCCCCAATGCTCCCCTTTACTTTGTGATTCATCCATCAATGCTCTAAGTTCCTTCGATTTATTGGCATATTTTTCAAGTATGATTTGAAATGATTAGGACCTTCCTTCCAGGTGCTGCAGTTGTTTTAGGGTCAGCAGAAGAGAGACAAATAACTAAAACTCTGAATCCAGCTCAGCAGAAATGCAGAGCTGGATTCGTCAGACTGGGAGCCGCCGCCAAGACTAAACAGTTTAGATGACTGAGATCGCAGAAACCTTGCCAAAATATGAAAGAAGAGTTATTGCTGCTGTTGCAGATTGGGCCGGATGCATTAGGAGTGGGGGCTTTGATCTACCCAATGACTCTGAACATGACAGAGGCTGAAGGCCTTTAAGCGCTAATGGAGGCAGAGAGAAGGGGAGGTTTGAGGCTGCATCAGCGGAGGGTCTAATCCCACCCAAACGCTCTGCAAAAACAGGATATGGTTCTGATCAGCGCTAATAAAGCTGTAGCGGCATTCCCAGAGACGCCAGGAAGGGCGTCAGCTGGAGGTCATGACCGTTCTGTCACCTCTTTATTTATTTTTAGTCATTTATTCCTTCATTTGCTCATTTGAATTATTTTGCTGTTTGATCTTATTGTGAAGCACTTTGTGATTTTTATCTGTGAAAAGTGATGAATAAATAAATCTGAGCAGCTTCTTCTCTGGACAATAAACCTGTTATTGTTTCATTAAACAATCGACCTTTAATCATTAACATTTAAACCAAGCATGTTCATTTGTGGCAAGAAATCCAACTGATTTATACACAGCCTGGCCAAAAAAAAAGTCGCCACCTGGATTTAACTAAGCAAATAGGTACAAGCCTCCTATTGGATAAGTCCTGCATAGGCGATTATCTTTCAGCTGGCAACAAGTTATTTAACCCCAGCTGATGCAATGAGTAACTCCTCATTTCTTAAACAACCATGGCAAAAGACACATCCTGTGGTCGTGGAAAAGACGTTAGTCTGTTTAAGAAGGGTCAAATCATTGGCATGCATCAAGCAGAGAAAACATCTAAGGAGATTGCAGAAACTACTAGAATTGGGTTAAGAACTGTCCAACGCATCATTAAAAACTGGAAGGATGGTGGGGAACCATGATCTTCCAGGAAGAAATGTGGTCGGAAAAAAATCCTGAATGATCGTGATCGGCGATTACTTAAACGTTTGGTCAAATCAAATCGAAGAAAAACAACAGCAGAACTCAGGAGTATGTTTAATTGTGAAAGCAAAAGCATTTCCACACGCACAATGTGAAGGGAACTCAAGGAGTTGGGATTGAACAGCTGTGTAGCCGTAAGAAAAGCTCTAATCAGTAAGGCTAACCAGAAAAAAAGGCTTCAGTTTGCTAGGGAGCATAAAGATTGGACTCTGGAGGAATGGAAGAGGGTCATGTGGTCTGATGAGTCCAGATTTACCCTGTTCCAGAGTGATGGGCGCATCAGGGTAAGAAGAGAGGCAGGTGAAGTGATGCACCCATCATGCCTAGTGCCTACTGTACAAGCCTGTGGGGGCAGTGCTATGATCTGGGGTTGCTGCAGTTGGTCAGGTCTAGGTTCAGCAACATTGTGTGCCCAAAGAATGAGGTCAGCTGATTACCTGAATATACTGAATGACCAGGTTATTCCATCAATGGATTTTGTCTTCCCAAATGGAACGGGCATATTCCAAGATGACAATGCCAGGATTCATCGGGCTCACATTGTGAAAGAGTGGTTCAGGGAGCATGAGACATCTTGTTCACACATGGATTGGCCACCACAGAGTCCAGACCTTAACCCCATTGAGAATCTTTGGGATGTGCTGGAGAAGGCTTTGTGCAGTGGTCAGACTCTCCCATCATCAATACAAGATCTTGGTGAAAGATTAATGCAACACTGGATGAAAATAAATCTTGTGACACTGCAGAAGCTTATTGAAACAATGCCACAGCGAATGCGGGCTGTAATCGAAGCTAAAGGCGGTCCAACAAAATATTAGAGTGTGACCATTTTTTGGTGGCGACTTCTTTTTTGGCCAGGCAGTGTAAAACTCAATATTTTGTAATTTTTATTAAGATTATTATCAACACTTTAATATCCTGTTGTGTTCAGTGTTATATTCCATGTTGACTTAAAGCGGCTCTGAGCATTTCATTCAGATTAACTGAGATTAGGACATATTTAGAAATAATAAAAATACATTTATTTATACATTTGAACAAAATCAGTATGTTATTTGCATTAATACTGGGACAAATATGGGTCATATTAAAATGTAGTTGAACAAAGATTGTGTTTACTCTAAATAGAGAAGGTAACTCTACCCAGATATCTATCATTGTTCCTCCTCTCCTTCCGTATGTTTTATTTTAACATATGTTTTATTTTAAAGCAGAGACAAGATAAATTAAAATAAAGTAAAGAACTCCAACATGAATAAAACTTGGACCACTCAGAGGCCTCAAACGTGTAAAGATCAGAGCTGACTTGAACCCTTTCTTGGTTCACCATTATAACTGGGCCTGGCAGCATCTGTTCAGGTCAGGGCTCTCGGCCAAAGCAACAGGCTGGTTTCACCTTTCACGTAGCTGAACCTCCAGAGTGCAGACAGCAGGCAGGTGGTTGAAACAATTCCCATGTTTACCACTGCTCTGACTTGTAATCAAGAAAACAGGAAAGCTTATTACCGAGGGCCAAATGTTGTCATTTGTAAATGTGACATGTAAAAAACTCACAGAACAATACTGTAAAAAGTGAATTTTATGTCGGGACGTTTAAGGGGCAACTTCTTTGTTAACAGCAGGTTTGCTTTCCAACCTGGTTTCTGGGTTTCCATGCGCACCCAAACCAGTTTCATGTGGCGAGCTAGCCAGGAGTGTCTGAATGAATAAACAGGACCATGACAAATAAATAAGAGGGCTTAAAAATGGGTGTTATCATGCAGTCGGGCGTAAATGTACCTTAGCCTATTTTAATCAACTTCTACATCTAACCCACTTCTGTCCTTGGATTATCCAAGTCATGGTTCTTTCACATGACTATGGAGCCACAGTGGACAGCAGCCCTGAAAACCGGACAGCGACGTTCCTGGAACATCAAGGGAATGGGATTCAGTCATGGCAGTCACATGGGTTACATTGACATTAGAGCCACAATTGCTAGCTGCTGGCATCACATATTATTAAACAGTATATGACACTCATCATAATAAAGACCAAACCACATTTTTCATGGAGCTGTTTGGTATCAAAGATCTGGACCCACCCGCTGAGAAAATGTTCTACACCTCCAGACTTCTCTAGGCTTTCGTCTGCTGCTTGGTATTGTGGGATACTTAAAGAACCAGGTAGTTTCTGATACCAACATCTTTGAGTGTTGGTAAATCTTTAATTTGTTTCATATTCTTTATATCCATCACATTTGTTTGTGTATCTCTGCATTGGAAAGGGGTGCTGTGTTGGTGCAGGGGTAAAGCACAACCCTCACATACAGGCCTTAGTCCTCCATGTTCAAGTCCTGGCCTGGTGACCTTTGCCACATGCTCTGTCTCATTACCCATTTTTCTGTCTGACCACTTTCAAGTAAAGACCACTTGGGCCAATATGACCCTTAATCAAACAAAACAAACAAACAAAAAAACAGATTTCAAGCTCTACAATACGGAGTCTCGCCAACGGTTGCCTTCATTAACTAAGAACTTCCTGCACTCCACCTGAAATAGCGCCATGTTCATGTGTCGTCAAAATTAATAAACTCTGCCCTCATATGGCAGCAACTGGGACCAATGCTTTTTGCATAATCCCACCTCATGCTGTTGCCATGGAAACGAGTTGGGGTCTGAAATTGGTGAAGCTACTCCCCCCTTACCGTCATGACACTACATCCCTCTAGGGCCCGAACCCCACAACTTGAGAATCACTGGTGAGCAGGTGAAGCTGGTCTGTAAGTGAAACGTGTTCAGAAGGCTTGTCATGCTGGACCTACCTGGTTCACCTCTGCAGACATGGAGGACGCAGCGTTGGGGTGCTGGCGGGCGGGGAAAGAGGGCGGTGGTGGCTGCAGGATGGGGGCCGTCTGACCGAAGGCGTTGAGCGGTCTCTGCTGGGACAGCAGCTGCTGGTAGGCCACAGGGTTGAGGGAGTGGGGGAAGCTGAAGGTCGGGCTGCAGGAAGACACGGAGCAGAAGATTCAGAATGAAGGCCTGGAAACTTCACACAGAACCCAATGCTCCAGAAAGCAAGCTGAGCCTCTGAAAGACCTTCAGGAACTCTAGTGCCCTGCTAACCAACACAACTCTGACACCTAAGGGAAAAGAGCCGTGAACTGTCACAGACTGCTAACATCCCTAGCGCTGTGCAGAGCTGGCTAACATCCACACCTGAGTCCTCCCACGGACAGGTGTCCATAGGAGCTGCTGGCTGCTGAGCTGGAGCGCGAGTTGTTGATGTAGGCCACCAAGGAGTTGGGCGACGTGCGAATCATGGTCTGCAGGTCAATGCTGGCGTCCGACAGCGGGGAGATGGACAGCGCCCTCTTCCTGTTCAGCCGAGGAGTCAACCTTGGGCTGGAGAAACGGGACACTGGAGACAGAGACAACTTCAAGATCAGGATTTACCTGGAGGTTTCCCTCATCAGGCTTCTCATGACAGAATTCCTGACTTTTCCAAACAGAAATTTCAAGACTTCTTCCCTCATTTTCAGTAAAATACAAAACTTTACCTTGAATTTGTGGCAGAAATATCTACGAATGAACTGATGAACGGAATATTGATCTGTTTTCCTTCAACCTATCCAGGTGAAGGAAATGGTTACATTTCAGATGTTTCCAGTCTTGATAAAACCTTGAATAAACAACCAGACCAGAACCTTGGACCAAAGCCTTGGACCAGAACCAGCCTAGAGCTGGAGGTTTGGCCTGGTTCTGCTCCAGTCTATCTCCTCATCTGTGCTGCTCAGCATGCGCAGACTCTGATGAATAATGAACGGTTCTGTCGTTACTGCGATAGCATCTCAAGTTAAATGGAGGCAATTCCATCTAATTGATTTGAGAATAGCATTAGAACAAAGGTGGAGTTCAGGGCCGTCCAGAAAAACTCCAGGCTCCACCTCTTTGTTCAGTTTGCTCAACAAGCAAACCATCCATTCTTTTTACTGATGATTGAAACATTTAGCTGCAGAAAGGCCCAGATTGGAGCCAGCAGGTGCCGCAGGATGCCAGGCCAGGCTGCGTTGTGTTTTACCAGGACATGATCAGAGGTGTGAGAGGCAGGAAGCCATTTATGGGCCCATCGCAGCTCACCCTCCTGGCTTCAGCTGCAGCACTGGCAGCATGGTGCCGATGCTGCAGCCTTAGCTGGAGGAGTTCACAGCGCCTCAGATCAATGGATTCAGGCAGCGGCAGCTGTAAAGCTTCAGCGCTTGGAGGTGGCGAATCGTAAACTGTGGACATGTGGCCTCGATTAAAGGGCCCCCGGGGTGTCTGGTGGCCCCAAGACGAGGAGGGAGAGAAACGCCGCTGGAAACAAGGAGGCCTTCTCAGGAACGTTTGACTCAACGAGTCGCCTATCTGGGCCGTGCAGACTGCCGGGACCCTTTCTGCAGTAAGGCCAGCAGCTTTACCATGTTTGCATTAATACATAAAGCAGGAGACGGGCCCCACGAGGCCACATGGCGTGGTGTCCAGTGCTGTGTTACACCTCCATCTTCTCCATCCTCACATCACCGAGATCCAGCAGCGAAACATCCCACAGTCATTCCTCCGTAAACTGAGTTTAATCTGGCCTAAGTCTCCCCAGATGCCCTCCACCCCCCGAAGAGGGAGGTGTTTGTAGGTGGAGGGTATAATTGAGAGGGTGAGCATGTTCCGGCTCCGAGTGAGAAAACAGATGTTGCGCAGGCTGAGGCGGTGCAGTGGCATGCGTGTCTGGAAGTGTGAGTGGGTGCACGGCAGCGTGTTGCTATGCGGGCCGAGTCGAGGCTGGTTGTAATTGTGGGATCTGGATTTATATAGAGAGACATAATTACACAGCGATGCAGAAAGAGAGGGAAATATTTAGAAAGCACCGCAGAGGGGAGTTATGTGTTCAGGATTATTTCAAGCATGTGCTGCAGATTCAGGAGGAACGTTAATTTGAGGTTTGTGCTCTGTTGTCGTCACGGCGGCGCATAGAGCGGCTGTGGTAACAGTTAGTCTAAGACTCCAGCTTTGAGCTCTGCACCAGTTTCTGCTGGTAATTATCAGCCTGCAGGGGGCAGCAGTGGGAGGAGAGACCTTCACAGGTCTGTCCAACAAATCAATCAAACAGCTGCAGCTGATCCAGAACGCTGCTGCTGGCGTTCTGACTAAAACCAGGAAGATAGAGCACATAACACCAGTTTTAAAGTCCCTCCACTGGCTCCCTGTAGCTCAAAGAATAGACTTTAAAATACTGTTGTTAGTTTATAAATCACTGAACAGCTTAGCACCACAATACATTAAAGATCTGCTGTTGTTGTATCAACCTTCCAGACCTCTCATGTTCTGGTTCTGGTTCTGCTCTGTATCCCCAGAACCAGAACCAAACGAGGAGAAGCAGCTTTTAGCATCTATGCACCACAAATTTGGAACAAACTTCCAGAAAACTGTAAAACAGCTGAAACACTGACTTCTTTTAAATCTCAGCTGAAAACCCACCTGTTTAGGATTGTATTTGAAATGTAATCAATTACAAATTTATTGATGGAACTTGAATGATTGATTCTATGCTGTATTGTGTTTGTAATGATGTAAAGCACTTTGAAATGCCTTGCTGCTGAAATGTGCTATACAAATAAAATTTGATTGATTGATTGATTGATTAATCTGAACTCTGGCTTCATGCAGAAATAGATATGATTATATTTCTGGTCATTTTCTGCATTGTTGCTCTGCTGTACTTGGGCTGTTGTTGCCAATTTGGTTTAGAGAAATCAACCTGTAGAGTGTTGAATATCATTAATGACAAGATGTGATTATTGATCAGGTTTGTGTGGACGGATGGTTTGTGAAATCAGTCCTTTATCAAAACCCCGGCTGGTAAAACATCTCAAGAAGAAGAAGGCTTGTCTCCTCAGCTGTGTTAGCAGTGCTGCCACCACCACTACACCCACCAGTAGCTCCAGCAGCTGACTTGGTACCAGCGCTGCTGCCTCAGGCCTGTCCATGGCGTTCCTCCCTGCCGGCCTCTCCAGCCTCAGTTTCAATCCCAACTCTGGGAGTTTTATGAATAGTCGGCGAGCCCTCAGTGGAGCGTTGCGCCTAGCGCCAGCATGTTTATTCTCACACTTCCAGCAAGGCGCTCGTGAACTAACATTTAGCTAAGTGTTTGTGTTTGCAGTCCGAGGGGACGGCTCGCCCCCCGCTGAGCCTCCGGCACCACATCAGAACCCGGGTCGTTCTCGCTCTGCCTCGCCTGCAGCTGCACATAAACCTCTTTCTCTGCAGACATTTTCTTTGGCTGCTGCTTTTGTCGTGGCAGTTTCTACTCTCGCCACCCTGCCTCTGCCCCTCATGTGCCGTCCCCCCTATCCCTGACATAGCCACCCGCTTGTCCTCTGAATGCCTCCCAATGTGAACTTTCTGTTCTCACTCAGCACTGCTAGCGCTAATCATGTTTGAAAAATACTCCAGCTTCAAATCGCCCTTTTTAAAGGAGCATAACCTGCAGTGCTGTGAAAAGTATTAGCAACCCCCAGTGTTCCTCTGTTGATGCCAGTGTTGAATGCTAATGTCACACACAGACAATCTAAACGGCAGTTTATGATTGCTTTCACTGAAGTCATAAATCTAATCAAGCTGGAACTGTGTGAAAAAGTAATCACACCCTAATAGCTGACTCTCCTGTCTTTGGGAGCAACAGCTGCCATCAAGTGTGATAGCTGCTCATCTTTAGGACCATCTCAGTCAGACCAAGGTCGAGATTTTGACTGAGCCATTTCAAACGTTTGTCTGTTGGCCATTCAGAGGTGGACCAGCTGGTTGCTTCAGGTCATGACCTTCCTTACAGCACAGTCAACCATACTGGTCTGTGCTGTACAGACCTACATCTGAAGGTCTGATGTTTTTGGTTTTGAAACATTGTTAGTTCTACTCCAGATCAGGCAGACTTTTATATCTTCAGTCCACAGAACATTTTTCCAGAAGCCATTTTTACTCCTTGACTTAAAAACACTGAATAGAGTCAGATTTCAATGCTTCGTAGTTTTGATCAATGACTGAAAAAAATTGCGTGGCACATTCTCATGGCAGGTCAAAAGATTGCATATATTTATATATATTTCTCCAGATGTTCATGAAACTTTTGTTTTATACATGAATGTGTGTCTGGTGATCTGGTGTACCATGAGTTCACTGAGGGCTTTCAGGCCTTGTGGTGGGTCTACTGAATATTAATGCGTCAATTGATTTTTTAATATGATATTTATCTGTGGCTCCATCCAAAGTAAACAGAAAAGATTGGATGTAGGTTCTATTTGCCACCTTTACCACTGCTGAGGCCCAGTTCTCAGTCTAAATAAGCTCTTTGATTAAATCTAAGGCGGCCCACAACCACCATTAGCTGCTGCCTCGGTCAATATGGTCTCTGTGAGTGGAAGAGCCCCCAGACTGGCAGAGTGGTCCGCTCCTGACCACATCACTCACAAAGATCCTGGCTAGAGGCTGCTAGCGTTGATGCTGCTGAGCGGCGGATCGTCAGGGTGACTGAGGTTGTGGCTACGGCAGTTAACTACGTCCCAAACAAGCATGGCCAGCAGAGGTTGCTGAGGTGGTTGGACACTTCCAGCTCCTCTTGTTTACTTCTCTGATGGGCCACATTTCTAAGATTAATGGCCCAGTAATCCAATATCCCATTTTATTACTCGGTGTCCTGTCAAGATGGCTGCAGAGATTATGAACCTGCAGCGGCTGGTTCTTGGGTGACTGGCTGGATGGAATCAAAGACTCCTGGAGGAGCAGGCGATTGGATGATGGACTGACTAGTGGACTGAGAGAGCTTTTTGGATGCTGTTTGCTGCTGAAATCCAACTCCAGCTCTGCCGAAGGAGTTCACGTTCTAACCTGCATGAAAGAACAGGCTGGTCTCTGTAAGCTGCTGTGTAAATACTTCTCCCTTTTACAGGGTTCTTACACATTCTTCTTGTCAGGATTCCAGACTCGCATTACAAAAGTTCCTGGTCCCTTTAAACCAGGACTGTACTATTTAGTGGCATCATAGCTTTAAAGATGGATGGACGGACATGTTTTACCTCCTCTTGTCTACAGGAAGCTGGCATATTCATAGATTCAACAATGTGCTAGATTTTGACCCACTTTGGTTCCAACAGCAGGAAGAGGAGGAGTTTAGGGAGGAAACTGGGATGTCAAGAGGACCTTAAAAACTTAAGATTAAGATTGCTGTCTACATGCTGATGCTGACTGCTTGCCACCCCGTTTCTTCAAACGTAGAAGAAATAGAGAGCTGGGAGAAAGTTTCACCACAGCTGCACGACCGCACCAGCCTGATCCAGAGCTGAGAACGCCATGTTATGAGTCTGATTGGCGCACAGCAGACGTAGCTGTTAGCCACTGAAGCTAACCTCTGGTTCCTGACACAGACGTAGTGAACTGAAAGCTTGCTTCGTCAATAAGAACTCCATTCACACTGGCTGGTGCCTAATAAGGCAGGGCTTTCTGACTCAACCGTTTGACTGTTTATTGATTTTTGACTGGTGTCCTGACTTGGTCATTTTGATCTCAATTACTGATTTTATTAAAGATTGCCATAAGGAATCATTTGTAGTTATTCAAAGCTAAATGCCTACTAGCACAACAGATGGACAAACAGAATGGTAAACGTAATGAAGAGTGATCCCAGACTCAAGAGTTCTTCTTCTTTAGGTTTTCAGGTTCTTTGTCCTCAAACAGAACAAAAGCACAATTTCAATGCTTTACAAGCTCCTGGTGTCCATTGTGGCCATTGTGTACAATGACCATGCCCCCACTATGGCCATGCCCCTACAATGACCGTGCCCCACGATGGTGGGAAGCATTCCAGCAAATGCCTCTAGAACAGGGGTCTCAAACTCAATTTACCCGGGGGCCGCTGGAGGTAGAGTCTGGGTGAGGCTGGGCCACATTCACACACATGGTCTCCTCAGCCGAACCTTTCTGATTGCCTATTACCATATTTGGCCGTAGTCAGGCGCTGTAACAGCCGTAATTGTGTAGTGTCTCTTTAAGATACTCTAGTATTGCTAATGATGTCAGAAGTATGCGCCACGGCTTCTCTGTAGAGAGCGTGGGAGAAACGTGCTAGACGGACATGTTAGCTCCCTAACTTTTAGTAATGTTACGGGTTGTTTGGACGCTGCTCAATTTTCATGTCTGATAATATAGCAGCCGTTGAACCGGCTTTGTAAGGTTGGTGAAGAGCGTATTTATTAAAGGACAACACTGGGAAATTCCCAGTACCAGTGTGGTTGGGAGTTTTTGACCGTCCTGACGAATCTGCCGCCTCCTCTCCTTCCTTAAACACAACCCAAGCATTACAGCGCCTAACCTTAATTACGTTACACTGATCAGCAACTTCCGGGTCTAGACTGGATGCTGAAGCACGTGAAGCGGGAGCGGCCACGGAAATTGCGCATGTACCGCATGCAAATAATGACAAATAGAAAATGCAAATAGGCCCGGCCGATGTCCCGCCCCCGAGAGCAATATACTCCACTGTGATTGGTAAGTTAATTCAGCTCCGCACACAACACTGAAAAGTGCCAATTATATCAAACACGCGGCCGCACTAACATTAAACTTTCATATTAAGGCGGGGGCCACAAACTATCGTCCTGAGGGCCGCAGTTGGCCCGCGGGCCGCGAGTTTGAGACCCCTGATCTAGAGGAAGGAGAAAGGGACGGCATGATGGCCGATCATTGTTTGGTCTTTAGTTGGATGCTAGCTGCTTCTCCTCACCGTCCACAGGGCCGATGTAATCCGGCAGATGAACCGCTGTGGCTGCGCCGTTCTGGATCAGTAGGTCGCCGTAGGGGCTTCTCTGGCTGGCGCTGGCCATCAGGTGGTAGTACTCCGAGGGGTTGGCCCCCGGCGGTGGAGGGGGGAAGCTGAACAGGGCCCGGTCCTTCAGATGCTCGTGGGTCACTGGGGGAACAGAAAGGAGGAGAATCAGAGCGATTGAGGGGGGCTTCCTCTAGGACAGACCATGCTTTATAGGACGAAATGAGGTCATTCCCAGAATGCAGGTGCACTTCTTTTACCGGAGCAACAGCAATATTGACATCAAATCTGTATGCAGTAAAGCTGTGTTTAAGATGTCAGAACCGATCAGAACCAGAGCTGGAGCTGACGGCTCATGGGTCGTCCCCATCCCCACTTCCTATGAGATGGAAGAGACCTGGGAGGCATGGGGGGGCAGGGGTACCTGGACTGGATAGCACAAGCTTCTACTGCACCCAGTCTGCGTCCATCAGAATCAGTTCAGTGAAGAACCTGGATGATGTTTTCACTGGTTTACAGATTTCCTGGAACCTTCATCACTGATTGAAACCAAATCAATGTGTACTCATTCTTGAGTCTATTATCATTATAAACCATGGAAACACTATTATTATTATGATCCTGATGACCACAGATGTCATTATTGTCCTGATGTGGATTCGTTTCTTCTTTAATAATGATAATAACACCAGAACACCAATAAAACAGAAGGTTAACCAGCAACAAAAAGAAAACCCACAAAGGCAGCGATTGACCAACTCCTGTGGTGATTTGTTGCTACCTGGTATCTTGTGTCTTCTCCAAACTGATATTATCTTTTCAATCTCAAACAAACCCTGATGGAGCTGTGAAGATAACTTGATGACAGATGTGTTTCAGTAGCTGCAGCTGGAAATGGACTGTATGCCGGCTGATAATCAGGACTGGAACCTCCGTATATACAGACTCAGTGAGATGCAGCCAAGCAAGAGGAGTTGCTCCTCAAACATCTGGATGTCTGCTCAGCTCTAATCAGCGCTTCATCACTAAAGTCTTCACTTCTTAACATCTCACCAACCGCAGGAAGCCGTCTTTGCTAGATGTGTGACAGCAGTTTCCATGGAGATAACTGAAGGTAATTGTTCATCTAAATAAACAAAACCTTATTCAGCTGGAGAGAGAGCAGAGGAAATGTTTCAGTTTGACTGAATGAGGCGAGACAAGGGCTCCTGGTTTTTACATTTAGGTTCTTATGGAACGACTTCATGTTCTAGCTCTACGATAAACTGGACCCGATTTTCTCTCTCTGTCTCACAAGACTCAAATGTAGGTTCCTGGTAGGTAGGTCACCAGGTCAGCACCTGACCCCTGAGGTCATCAGAGACCCGTCAACCCAAAGATTGCGACCCAGAACTAAACAATTCAGACTTCTCCTAGTTAATTCTGTGCTGCAGTGATTTAAAGTTGTACCTTCAGCTGGGCTCAGTCCTCGTGCCGCTGAGATCATGGACAGGGTGGGACTGCCATGGACTGAGCGGAGGTACTGGTCCATGTGAGGGCTGACGTATGGATGGGGCAGGCTGAACGGTGACTCGCCGGTCCCAGCCGTGGCATGTGGCGAGAGTCGAATCAGAGAAATGTCTGTGATGACTGGACTTCCTGTCAGTCCTGGGGCGCTGTAAAGAGGAGGAAGGAGTTAAACGCCTGAAGAATCACACATTGGTGTGTTTAAAAACTAGACTTGGTGTCTTTTATTTAACTAAAATGTTTGAGTGTCAGTTTTCCTCCACCCCAAACCCCCACAGATAATACACAGTAATCCCTTTGTGTTCACCTTATTCTATTAAAGCCTGCAGCTACAAACAAGCCAGAACTGATAGCTTTCAATTGAGAAGCTACAAGAGACGTAGAAAGTACAATGCACCGGTTTGGGAGGCCAGAGCTGCTGGCTCTCTCCCACCAGACTGCAGGACCAGACAGAACCCGGAGCAGCTAGCGTCCAGAACCTGGAGCAGCCGGCGTCCAGTCTGCTGCAAAATGGTCTGAATTTGTCCGCCTGTCAGATCAGGCTGAGCAGTAAAGTTGTCGTCTCTGGCAGGTAATTGGTGGATGCTTGAGAGAACAAAGACTAGTGAGTGTTGTAATTCCTGACAGCCTCCGGGGCTGAGCTGGAGATGAAGCCGTCTGCTGCAGGAGAGGCCTTTGGCAGCTCTCATGGTGACTTAGTCTCATCTTGATCATGTTCTCAGTCTGAGGTCCAAACACCTGAGAGGAGGGACATCTTGACATGACAAGCAATTCCTTCATACTGCAAACTCCTGATTCCTCTGTCCAAATTGTGTTGGCAGTAATACTGAAATTTCAAGATAAAAAGATTATTTCTTTCTTTTTAAAGGGTCTACAGGTTGTTGAGGCTTCTGACCGGTGATGACGCTGCTCATCTTCTGCAGCCCTTTCTGTTTCAGTCTTCGTGCGACCTTCAGGACATCTGAGGGAGCTGCTCTATCAGGAAGTTGAGGAGCAGCACAGAGAGGTCATGACCCCGGCCTCTCCTAGGCTGTCAGACTAACGGATCAGAGTCCAACCTACAGCTCACTATGAGCAACATTAATGTTCAGATAATGTGAAAATATTCCATGTTTCTTTTCTCTTTGCAGTCTTTTTTTCTGAGCCGTGGCCGCTGCATCCTTGGCCCAGATGTTGGTTTTGTTCAGCTCTGCTGTCTTTCACCCCATTTCTGTCACTGAGACTCAAACTCAACAGTAAAACACAGGAAACATAGAAGTGACTCAGAACAAACAAAGAAGCTAAACCTTCTGCAGTTAACGAGGCTCTGACTGTTGCTGTGCTGTAAGTCAGGCTGGCTGCAGGTGAACGATGGGCCAGGGAGCTGGCAGGGCTGGCCCAAACTCTCGCTCCATTTCCAGTAAGCGCCTGCAGACTGCTGGTCTTGTCCCAGTGCCAACTTTCTGCCGTCTTCCACTGCAAACAGCCATAAAGACCCCTCTGTTTGGGGCGGCAGGGAGACGTGAGAAGAAACAGACGGTCCATACACAAAAACACGCTTCGCTCGCCATCCATGGAGGTTGGCACTGCCGTCTCAGATTAGCGCTGGGGTGATCTGCTGGGATAACTGGCACTGGGACGGCTTCTCTGCTTCTTCTACAAGGTGTCTGAAAGTCATCGCTCACCATGACTCCCAGTGAGACACTGAAACACAGGAACACCTTCACAAATCTGTCCAAACACGGATGCATCCCATTATAAGGTACCAGGTTACGTCTGTTTATGTAAATGATCAGGAAAAGCCTAAATATTCATCACAAATGTAACTAAATATTAATAATTTATTTCATCCCAATTGATCTAAAACGTTTGTTCTGATTTAATGTCAGACTATGAAGAATAAATTAAGCAAACTGTAAGTAAATATCTGATTTAAGCTGCAGTTTTCTTCTGAGGGAACAAAAAGAAAATAAAGTAGCTATTATTGTTTTCTATGTTAAGGCTTAAATGTTTTAAGATCTAAAAATAAGTTAATTAAACCATGACAAACAAGATGAGGTAGATTTGTCAAGATGTTAACCAAGAGATGCCTGGGGATAAAGAAAAGAGTTGGAGTTAAATCATCAGTTGGAGGACCTGGAGCAAAGAGCAGCTGCATCAGCAGTGAACTGTCTTGCTTGGTGCTTTTGATTGATCATCATCTGCTCTGATTTCTTCTGCAAAAGGTTCAATAAACCTCAGATTTCACTTGTTGGTGACTTTGGTGGAACCTTGACAATGAACCCTGCATTAGAGCAGCCAGGAGCTCCTGAAGCCTCAGAGGGACGAGATGTTTCCTGACACGAGCAATCGGACGAGAGTTAGCACTGAAGGCCGGCTGGTCCAGCCGCTGCCAGACAAGATGGAGGCCGGAGTGTTTCCTGAGGGTCCAAGGATGGAGGGTCACCACTGACCGAACCCATAAGCTCTTTGGGTGGCAGAGCTGGTGGGGTGAGAGTTGGTGGGGTGAGATGCTCTTAAACAGCTAGCTGCTGTTTGGCTCTGGGTTGTCTGCGTGATCACAAGCTCCATTGTTTGGTGGTTCTAACTGCCGGGAGGAAGGTTGCTGGGACAAGGTGCAGCTTGTTGAGCAACAGCAGGAGTAAGAGCATACCACAGCTCTGGCTTCTGCTGATAGCAGAGTCCGGGCCCGGCTCCATCCAGAACCAGAACTAGCCGTGGATGGAGCTCCTGGTTCAGAGTAACGATGGAGAGAAACTGATTTGTTGGAAGGTTCTACTATGAGCTGAAATGATCCATAACCAGACCTTTAGACCCAAACCACTGTCTCCCAGCAGCTTCTGCAATGCTGCATTCAGGTACATCTGGATTCTTTACATTTTTATCAACTGTCAACATTTATTGAAAAACAACAACACTGAACCTTTTCCAGGTAGTTTTATTGATTTTGTGATTTAATTAAACCTTTGGTCAGTCTGTACAGCTTTCCAGCTGCTCTCTGCAGGTGAACAGTCAGTGAGCTCAGGTGTTCCTGCCGTCCCCTCCACCTCTGGATCTGTCTCTCCGCAGCAGTTCTGACCCCAGTCCAGCATGATGAATCCTCCACTGGGACTGTGGTTCCAGACTCTGAGCATCAGGACCATCTTGTTCCTGCTAGAGGGGGCAGCAGATGAGGCGGGATTACCCCCGGGGTAATTACCCTTTCTTCTGCCCCGCCGCTGTCACTAAGCATTTGGTTTTGTCTTGATTGTGTGAAAAGGGTGTTGAGACCACGCGATAAAACATGAAACTCTCTGGCTGCTGACTGGTGACATGCCACTCCCTGATTGATGGCTCCAAGGTTCTGTGTTTTCAGCGGAACATTCCTGGCTCTCAGTCAGGGGATCCGTGACGATGAGTAGGACCTTGGAGACGAAGAGCATGTCCCCTCCCACTGTCCACTGTACGCTTCCATTCTTCCTCCTCACCAAACCAAAACAACGAAGGAATACTTCATCTGTAAACTGGATGTAGTCAACACATTCCCCACCGAGGGGCTGCGAGGATTCACCGGGCCGTGGCTTCTGAACATGACCACGTGTGTTTGTGTACAGAGCGGTGCAGACCACAGCTCCACCACACACAAACCTTCAGCATATTTGAACGTCTCAGAGCCTCTTTCTGCTGTCCGACCACTTCTGGGATCGGGAACAGTTGGAGGATCCGTGTTCCTTATTCTGTTGTGTTGTCACTGAGTTTCTGGGAACGGCAGGCTGGATCCTGGGTGCTAATTACCTCCTCAAACACGCCGACTCTCCTAAGCTTCTGGTTTTTGCAAAACACGCCTGACCACCAGCAGGAGAAAAAACTTCAAGTCAAAGTGGACTGAAGCCTGATGAAGAGGAAACGTTGCAGTGACAGCCAGAACTCCACATCATAGGCCTGCTACAGTTCCTGAACTCCTGACTCTAAGCCAGATGACGTCTCTGTCAACCGTTAGAGAATTCGTCTCATCTTTTTGAAGCTGATTTCCTGATGAATTAGCAGGAATGCTTCATCAGAGTCTTCCAGCATTAATCACGGTGCCTCCTGTGCTGCTGGTGATGAACAGCTGCAGTGTTTGCAATGTATCACCTGATCTGCAGCTGAATTTACACGTCTTGATGGAGCTGCTATCGATCTGGGTTCCTCGGTTCCCTCCAGCCTCCTAATCAGCCGAAGGCCTGAGAACTCCAAACAGATCCCACGGTTTGAAGTCGGATCAGTGGGAAGCGCTCAGTGAGACTCCCTGCCTTTGCTGCACACTGTTAATCAGCTGTATGAAAGACGACCCCTTCACATGACGCTACTCTGAAATAAATCCCAATAAGGTTGGAAAATGCACAGAGGAACTATAGGAGCAAAGAGAAACTACCTAACTTAAGGTACAGTTGGATTTTTCTAGATTTCTTCCGGAATGTTCAGATTGAGAGATGATGGTTCTGACCCGGTAAACCATTCAGAACCTTCTGGATCGAACCAGCTTCTCCATCCAATCACAGGTCTTTCTTTCTCCCATTGCTTAAGACTTCCTGTTTTCTGACCAATCAGAGTCCAGAGAGCAGAGACACACCCAACCTCCAGTAGATTTGGTTCTGATTGGTTCTGTTTAATGGACCAGATCTTCTACATCGGTTCTGTGGGTCCACCAACAGAACTTCTTTACAGGGACCGTTTGAGTCTACGATGAACAGGAAAAGGCAGGAGTCACCATAGCAACCAGTGAATCAGCACTTCCTGGACCCAAGAAGAGAGGGAACCCAGTCGGGTCCAGTTACCTACCTGTGCATGGCGTGGAGCGGGTGTGGCTCATAATGGTACCGGCCCTCATGGTGCCTGGTGTCGATGGGGATGGGGCTGTGGAACGGGAAAAGGTGGTGAGCACCTGTAACGATAAAAACACATATCAGGGTGCTGAGAAGAAATACTTGAGCTAAGATCCAGTTTCTTATTAATGTGGGCCCAGCAGAACCTTTCACTGTTCCCGTAACTCTGCACTTAATTCCAGCTTTTATTCTGTCGCCCCGAGAAACAGCGACTCATTAATGACTCCCTGATCCAGCGAGACCAAAGCAGCTTCGACACTGCCAAGATTTTATGGCCCAAACAAAGTCTGCAGAGATGCAGCGCTTCCTGCCATAAACCTTCTGAAGGCCGCGGGCGAGGCCCGTCAGAACAACGCAGCAGATCCTCATTAATTATCCCTCATTCCAGCAGCGACCCGCCTCGTCTTCTACAGAGGAAAACACAATCCAGAGCAGGTTTGCCGCCTGCTGGGGTTAAAGGTCAGAGAACGGCCTCACCTGTTCTCAGATTTTACCTCTCTGCAGATGAAACATGAATTTAATTTCCTACCCATGTTTCACCATGCAGTCTGAATGCAAACTCTGAACTTTGACCCAGAGAGACGAGCGCGTCCGGTCGGAGGACTCGCTCTTCTTCTTACTTTGAAAGAAGGAGAAAAGTTTTCGGACTCAAAAGTCAAGAAGACCGTGCGGCGGTGGAGCAGAACCTGCTCCTGCAGGCTCCAGCAGCGCAGCAGACTGTTGTCTTTAGACCAGCCAGACATTTCTGCTGCTTTAAGCCTGATTGAGCCTTTTGTTGTGTGACTGAGGCAATCATGGTGACGCTGCAGCGTCTTGTTCTCTGTGAATGTTGTTGGGATTACAGCTGAGCGAGGAAGAGGAGAGTTTCCCTCCATTCACACAAACCTTTGACTGCCGCCGCTCTTCGGGTTAAATCTCCGGATCAGGATGAGATCTGCTTCTTTAATCAAGTTTTGTTCTGGTTGAAGATCTCCTAAAAAGATCCAGTGAAGGTGAATTTCTGTCCCCTGGATGTTGAGGAAAACAGGAATCTGAGCTGGAACCAGAACATGTTTTTATGCAGCATTGGGTTCTTCTGTAGACTCTGCATGTTTCAACAAGTCTTATTTAAGACTTTTTAGGACCTTTAAATGCCTCCATGAATGAAATTTAAAACTGAAAAAGTTCCTGCTGCTTTACAATCAAGCAAACGTTGTGACGTTTCTGTTTGTGTCTCTTGGCGTTGAGCTCCTTCATGACCCTACAGCTGTAACCCCCATAGGTTTTCCGTTGACGCTCCCGGCCTCGTCCGGTTGGCAACAGGAAAGAGCCAGTGACAAAAACAAACATTATCCAGCCAACTGGACGTAACGGCCACATGGGAGGCCATGTTGCTCCTCTCCATTCATTTCCTACGGAGCTGGCATGATGAGGCAGCAACCTGGAGCTGTCCTCCGGCCAAGAGACCCATAACTTTCACGCAGGGGAAATTTGGAAATGTAAACATGCAGAAAGGTTTAGCGACGCCACCAATCCGGGCCTAGAGAGCGCCGTTGTCACCATGGCGTCCTGCATGTTGGGTTTCACGATTGCAAAGGACACTATTGCCGTCTGAGTGTCGAGATGAGGCCCAACACATTTGCTTTCACCAGTGGAGCGTTACGCCGGTGCTTTCCCGGCTGTTTGAGCGACTGACTCAGAGTCGGCTGCCTCCCGGTGATCCAGAGTGTTTGCTTCAGAGGCGGAACCAGAACCCGGGCCGGTCTGCTGCCTGGTTAATAAAGCGGAGCTCTGGAGGCTCGGCTCCTCTCGCTGGACGCGGGGTGAGGAGGGCTCGGCAGGACCGTCCATCACCCAGACAGCTGCGTTGTTCTGCAGGCTGCAGAGACGCGTCAGGGTTTGATTTACGGCCCGGCCGCTCTGAGCCGAGACACGGAGGACCGTCGACGTCTGACGTCTCAGGTGAGACGAGGACAGACACACGGCTGCTTCCTCAGGAACCACCGACGCTCATCGTTTCCTCGCTTTCTGACGCAAACCAGGACATTTTCTGGAAATGGACTTTAGTTGTTCTGATTTCAGAATAAAATATTTTTAAATAAATTAGATTTATGATCAAAAACATGAAACTGGAATAAAAATGATTAACATGCAATAAAGTCGAATTATTTCCTTAAATTATAATAGAATAAATTTGAGTGAATGTAGAAATATAGACTGAAATAAACTGAGTTGATTAAACAGGAAGTGAAATGAGAAGAAGACAGAATGCTTCCTGTTTATCTAGACATGAAATATAACAGATATTAATAACCAGAGATAAACGTCACAGGGAACTTAATATTTAACATTTAATGTAACAACAGACTGACTGAAATGTGGTATAAATATTATTATTTATTCCTCCTTAAACTTTTCCATATTTTCTCACATTACATCCACAGAAAATATATTTTATTGAGATTTTATATGAATGACCAATAATAAGCAAACGTTGAAATGAACAAAATGTTATCTGATTTCACTGAATCAGAGTAAAACTGAACAAATTGAACTCTAATATATATTATATATATAATATTATATAAATGTTATTGCTGTAATAAATCTGAGCAGGACACAGAATCACCGTCTGAGTGGAGCTTTGGAAACAAAGAGGCCAACAGGCGGGGGAGGGGAACAGGAAATTCCAGCAGGAAGAGTTGGCTCGGTTCCTAACGACACAGCGCCGCGCCAACATCTACACACACACACACACACACACACACACACACAGCTCAGAGAAGAAGCGACTGAAACTCAAGTGCCGGTTCTCCAGAACCTCATGAAACCCAAAGGGTCTCTGGATCTGGATGGATCCACACGGAGCCTCCAGGGAGAGTAAACAGTACCGGGTTCGGGCCAGAACATCAGATCTCTGGGATGAGATCAAACTCCCCAGGAACTAAAACCAGAACCTCAAACCGGAGCCGGACCCTGGACTAGTCTGTCTAACAGAACCAGAATACTATGGTATATGATACTGTACTGTATTCTGTTCTGAGCCCGGTCTTGAGGTTCTGGTTCTGATGGTTTATGGATTATTGATGCTGTTGAATATTTGGCTGTTTTCTGATTCAGGCGGAAGGATTTTTCCCTGATGAGGTTCGATGATTAAAATCTCTCCATGTGGGCCTCAGGCCTGTGTTTACATGTGGTAACCATGGCACCCTGATCGCTTCCTGTCCCGGCCTGTTTGTGGACCCGACCCGGCCGGTACCTCCCTGTGAGCCTCATCCATCACGGAGCTGCTGCTCCGCTTATCATCTCACCTGAGCAGAGGGAGGAAGCAGCAGCAGCAGCAGCAGCAGCAGCAGCAGCAGCAGCTCCAGCAGCAGCAGCTCCAGCTCCAGCAGCAGCAGCAGCAGCAGCAGCAGCAGCAGCAGCTCCAGCTCCAGCTCCAGCTCCAGCAGCAGCAGCAGCAGCAGCAGCAGCAGCAGCAGCAGCAGCAGCAGCAGCAGCAGCAGCAGCAGCAGCTCCAGCAGCAGCAGCTCCAGCTCCAGCAGCAGCAGCAGCAGCAGCAGCAGCAGCAGCAGCAGCAGCTCCAGCTCCAGCAGCAGCAGCAGCAGCAGCAGCTCCAGCTCCAGCTCCAGCTCCAGCAGCTCCAGCAGCAGCAGCTCCAGCAGCAGCAGCAGCAGCTCCAGCTCCAGCAGCAGCAGCAGCAGCAGCAGCTCCAGCTCCAGCTCCAGCTCCAGCAGCTCCAGCAGCAGCAGCTCCAGCAGCAGCAGCAGCAGCAGCAGCAGCAGCTCCAGCAGCAGCAGCAGCAGCAGCAGCAGCAGCAGCAGCAGCTCTCTTACTCTCAACAAAACTACAAATGAAGCTTAAATGAAACTTGAATCAAATCTTAACCTCTTGCTGCTGACGGGGGAAACGTCTCTGTTGGTGACATGAGATCCATGAAATGACCGACGTGGATCGTCTGGTTGTGGTGGGAACCTTCAGACCTCTGATGAAGAGCTATGAGCTGCCAGACCCAGCAGCCCCTGATTTTTCGCCTGGCGTCTCCCAACAGAGCCGGAGCCATCGATTGATCAACACACGGGTCGGTTCAGGCAGGAAACGATCTGGAGCCAAGAGCGGATCCACCGGACCCAACTGAGGATCAGCCGTCAGAAGATGGATGGATGCTGAGTTTCTGAGAATCTGTGCTTTTAATGCATTGTTGCTGCAGCTGCTCCAGTTGGTTCCTTACTGGTTAAACTGGGAAGACTCCCACTGGGAACCAGTTTAGCTGCAAACACAGATGATGTTTCATTGCAAGATTAAATGCTCTGATGCTGATGGATTTCTTTGTTATTGTGTTTTTAACCTTGTCATTTTTTTATTTGACAATTTGAATCATGATGTTGTTGGTGTTTGTGACCAGCCTGCTGGTCTGCTGCAGCGCCCCCCGCAGGCCACCCACTGACTCTGCTGCTGCGCGCCGCTCAGGGGTCTTTAATCCGGCCCAGTGAGCGGCTTGGCAGCGCGGTGCCAGTGACAAACCAGTGCTGCTGTTTGGTGCTGCTGCCGCCGTCACTAAGCTCCGCCTCCAACGCCGATCCTCGGCCTCTGACCTTTCCTCCTGGGTCAAACTGCTTCCTGTCTCGTAGATCTTTTCTGCCTTGAGTTCCAGCAGCAGGGTCAGGGGTCGGGCTTCAGGGTCAGGGTTAGAAGCCCTTCAGAAGCCAAAGGAAAACAAATAACTGCCGTCAGGTCCTGGATCGGCCCACTGACCCGGTCCACCGTCACACCGGGTTCGGACCTGCAGTTCTTCTGCCGCCTCATGAACCTGGATGACCTTCATCGGCCCAGACGGCCCGACCTCCACCTGTTGCTGTTAGCGGGTTCCTCTGAGGAAACCGGGTCACTGCTGCTGATCCGGATCACAAGACACCAACAATCGGCCCGAACCAGCAGCCTCGGCTAAAAATGACCAACAGAACCGACACCGACCACTGCAGCAGAACCAAGGATTTCTAAACAATGAGAACTTCTGGACAATGGAGCTCATAAGAGCAGCTGGTATTAATAAAAGAGATGAAATAATAAAGATAACCAACCGGACCAGAAATCAAAAAAAGATGCTTTGAGTTTTGAGCTACAGGTTGAGCAGAACCGACCCGGTCCTTAATTACAGGTTTTCCTCCAGAAACGAAACATTAAAACCTGCAGAGGAAAATTACAGTTTAACTGAGAGGAAACGTCAACAAGTGGAGAGAATCCTGGGAATCCTGGGAATCCTGCTGATCCGTGGGAAAAATCACCTGGACCCACAGCAGCATGAAGCCAGCCGGTTCTGGTTCCGACCCACTGCAGGTTCTGGTTTTTGCTTCAGCAGCTCAACTTTGAACTCATCCAGAAATCAGAAGAAAATATGAAAATAAATCAGAAGTTCAGTGAATTTTAAAATTATTATTTCTGAACCTTTTGATCAACATTTTAATAACGTCTGTAATGTTTATGACAGGGGTCTCAAACTCGCGGCCCGCGGGCCAACTGCGGCCCTCAGGACGATAGTTTGTGGCCCCCGCCTTAATATGAAAGTTTAATGATAGTGCGGCCGCGTGTTTGACATAATTGGCACTTTTCAGTGTTGTGTGCGGAGCTGAATTAACTTACCAATCACAGTGGAGTATATTGCTCTCGGGGGCGGGACATCGGCCGGGCCTATTTGCATTTTCTATTTGTCATTATTTGCATGCGGTACATGCGCAATTTCCATGGCCGCTCCCGCTTCACGTGCTTCAGCATCCAGTCTAGACCCGGAAGTTGCTGATCAGTGTAACGTAATTAAGGTTAGGCGCTGTAACGCTTGGGTTGTGTTTAAGGGAGGAGAGGAGGCGGCAGATTCGTCAGGACGGTCAAAAACTCCCAACCACACTGGTACTGGGAATTTCCCAGTGTTGTCCTTTAATAAATACGCTCTTCACCAACCTTACAAAGCCGGTTCAACGGCTGCTATATTATCAGACATGAAAATTGAGCAGCGTCCAAACAACCCGTAACATTACTAAAAGTTAGGGAGCTAACATGTCCGTCTAGCACGTTTCTCCCACGCTCTCTACAGAGAAGCCGCGGCGCATACTTCTGACATCATTAGCAATACTAGAGTATCTTAAAGAGACACTACACAATTACGGCTGTTACAGCGCCTGACTACGGCCAAATATGGTAATAGGCAATCAGAAAGGTTCGGCTGAGGAGACCATGTGTGTGAATGCGGCCCAGCCTCACCCAGACTCTACCTCCAGCGGCCCCCGGGTAAATTGAGTTTGAGACCCCTGGTTTATGACCTCATCGATATTTGGTTTTTACCACATTTATAACAATTTTTCTCTGTCAAATAAAGAACCTGGTAAGTGAGTTCTGTTTGACCCGGTTCCATCGGGTTCTGATCAGCTCCATTTGGACTGACTCAGATTTCACTGATTTTCACAAACAAACTACAAAGTTTTGATTTTTAACAATAATGCGATAATAACTGGTGGTGTCATGAAAGCGGTACCGGTACCGACCCGATGCTCTGACCCGGTAACGGTTCCTGGTGGGCGGGGCCAAATCTCACTCCATGTTACTAAATCTGACAGGTTGGATTTGAATAGAATAGAATAGAATAGAATAGAATAACTTTATTCATCCCAGCAGGGAAATTATTTCGCAGTTACAGCACAGAGACAAGACACACAACAACCACCACTGAGTAGCAATTGTAGACAAAATAAAAATAAAATATAACAATAAAAATAAATATGAAATATTGTAGTTGCATATTCAGAAATCATTTTAGCAGATTTTCAGCAATGAGGCTGAAAATGATTATTATTTTGACTTTGTTTTAAATGTCTGCAGCAGCATTAATAATTTATTAATACAGATGGCCGGTAGGCCAGCAGAGAAGAGCCGGTTACTAACTACTCGCTTGCAGTACTTGGAATAGGCCAAGTACGCTGAAACCCTTGGGCTGGACATCCCTAATAATAATAATCATAATAATAATAATTGCACCAAAATATCAGAGCTTAATGAGGAAACTATTTCCCTCCATGCTTGATGTTTGGGTCGGATCGGGTCGGTTCCGGCTCTGCAGCAGTCCTGTCTGTACCTGCAGCTGCCGGGTCGGGGATGACCCGCTTTGCTTTGAAGCCCGAGCCAAGAATTCACAGGAGCAGCAAAGAGCGCTGGGAAATCACCAGACAAACAACACACACACACACACACACGCACACACACACACACACACACACACGAAGCAGACATGCTTCTCCCTCTGTAGCTCATCGATGCTAACAACACGCCGCAGGAGCTGAAGTGGAAAACAAATCAGGATGCTAACGTTGCTAACGTTGAGTTTGACCCGGAAGTGCAGGAAGATGCTTCAGTCAGATTCTGGACGTTTCTATCTATGTTGTTGATTTTGTGTTTCCTGATGACATGTAAAAAATAGCAGAAGCTAATGCTAATGTCGCGGTGTCTTCTTCTTCTCCTTCCAGCTGATGGCTGTGAGACTCGCTAACAGCGAAGCCCTCAGTTTCTGATTCTGCTGCATTTTATTCCTGTAAAGTTCGACCACGATGAGCAAAGTGTGATGTGACATGAAGTTCATTTAAGTCAACAAAATTGGGAATATTTTATGTCAATAATTGGTTTAAAAGACTCACAGTGGCTCATGGGAAATCTGAGCTAACGTGAGCGGTTAGCATGCTAATGTTTACACTACAGGCAGCGAAACGCTGCAGCAATAAATAAAAGCAGAAACTTATAGGAACCAGGATCGGGTCTCTGTTAAAACGGGCCGGTTGGGTTTGGACCTGCAGCCGGGCCATCCCTGGAACCTTCCACAACTCTTCATCGTCCAGAACATTTTAGGAGCTTTGACCCACAGAACCGCTTTGTGGACCAGTTCTGATGTAAGATGGTTCATTTCTGCTTCATGTTAATGAAGGCAGAAGGTTCTCCAGAACCTGTGAACCCTGCAGGGACGCCGTCCAGGTCTCAGCAGGACGGCGTCTCCCCGTCCAGTAGGCAGCAGGGATGGTCAATAAGATTTCCTGGAAGCTGTTTGCTTCTCCAGTGTCAGACTTTATTGAGCCGCTGGAACGAGAAGCTGCAGGATTCCACACCTGACGGAGCCGCTCCCCTCAGGTTTCGGCCCAATCCAGGGCTGGCTGAGAAACCAGGAGGACGAGCTGCTGCAGCCGGAGGCCCGGGCTGCAAATACCACAAATATCAGAGTTCAGGATCAGATATTTGTCAGTTTCCTTTCATAAAGTCGCATATTTTACAGGAATTATCATAATGCAGCAGAACTGGGAGCAAAGAGCTTTTCTAACCAGATTCCAGTCAGTTTTTCTAATATTAATGTCTCACATTTAATACAAATTTTCCCATTTTCAGGACAGAGAATCGTGTCTTCAAATGTTCCCTCTGGATCTGAACAACTTTACATAAATTTATTGGTTCATGTTGACGTCTGAAGCTGCAGGAAGGAAACGTTTCTATGACGATTACTGCAAAAATGTGTGTGTGTGTGTGTGTGTGGCGGGGGGGGGGGGGTACCACCGGGAAAACCTTTAGACTCAACCTGCAACGCAGAATCATAGAGTCCATGATTAATCTGCTGACCTTTCCCAGTCTAACCAGTAAGACTGGATCCATAGAGAAGCTGGTGGAGGTGGGCGGAGCTAAATCAGGACAATCCAGCAGCAGACTGGAGATTGGGGTCAAAGTTCACCTTTCAGCAGGGCACCACCTTGAACCTGCAGCCAGAGGTATTATGGGATGGTTTAGGTCAGAGCAGATTCATGGTTAGAATGGTGTAGTTAAAGTCCAGACCTGAATCCAACTGTGGAAATTCTGTAACTGCAGCACTGTCATCAAAAACCACCAAATGTTATGATCATGTGACCCGATGGCGGTTCATGTGACCTGCCGGTCAGAATATGTGAAGGAAGCGGTTCCACATGTGAACACCTGGAGGACCCAGAGGACTGGCTGGGAGTCGGGTTGCCTGCAGGCGTACGTTGGGACGCAGTGAGACAGAAGGACAGATGAAGGACAACCGGTCCCAGTGTCCCTTGTCCATCGCGCTTCCACTGAACTGGTCCGGCAGGACCAGGCCCGTCCCCCTGAGACATGAGCAACCTGAGCTGCTTTCACAACAGACAAGATCCTTAATCCCAGATTAGCGTCTGCTCAGGATGTTGTTGCATTAAGGGATCGCTGTGAGCCTCAAATCAAAAATCTTTGTTTGTTTTGCTCACAGATGTAATTTATGGCTGTTAGCTTGAAGCTAACCCATTGACGCTAGCCGTGTCCGTCTCACTCAGCAGTCCCTCCTCCACTTCACCGTCGCTTCAGTGACTCATGATAATCATAATCACTGGCTTTGTGAAGCTACTTTAGAAATATTAGCAAGAAATGTTCCAGAATTTTTAAACTCCATCCAAAATCAACATATCAAAGATAAAAAAGAAGGAAAAAAACAAGCAGACAGTTTTACGGTTTAAAGATCTTCCATCGTTCTATTTTTGTTACTCGCTGCATCAATGTTGGACTTTAACTTGATATGAAGCAAGTCTGACAATGTCTGTCTGTCTTCTTCTCCCTGCAGGGGGCATTTAGCATCACTTCAACTCAGTGTTTTTTTGTGGGAACTTTGCAATAATGGCGCTTCCAGAATCTCAAAACCAAGAAAAACTGGAAGGATTTGAGAAGGAGCAGCAGCCTGGAAATGCCTGAAACACTCAGATGGTTTCCACGCCTTCTTCCTGAAAGCCCCGCCCACACGCTGATGTATGGACACTGTCCTGGCGTCGTCATGGCGTCGCCACCGTCATGGGGGATCTGGGTGTTTTAACTCCTTCACTTTTCATGCAGTTTTGCTGAAAAGCTGTGTTTCGGCGCCACGTATCCATGGAAACAAACAATAATTTGTGATGTTGAGCGTTTAGTAAAATACACGCTTCACTTTGATGCTAAAGCAGACGCGCCTGACGCTCAAAACGCGTTTGGTGTGAACGCACCGTTAGCCTCCAGCTAGCAGCAGCGGGAGGAACCGTCCTACTGCTACGGTCAAAGGTCAAAGTGGACAAGTTAGATGGAGTGCGTCCTGCCCTGCCATGCAGCTAAAGTCCAATCATCACCCAGTAAAAGTTTTGACCAGGTTTGGCTGTCAGAGGGGAAATACTCAGCCTGACTATCTGAGCTCATAAGGAAATAAACCTGATAATTACAGAGAAAGATACAGTTGATAAAAACGGAAAGGAGAACAAGAGACAGATAAAAAAAGGTATGAAGGATAAATAAATACAGTACATAGAGAATGAATAGAGAACATTGTCAAGTTTTTCTTAAGCATGTTCTCTCAAATATGTAGACATATTCAAGATGTTCCAGTATTTCTTTAATAACCATTAAATGTACAGTAATCAACCGTTCTGCAGACAGATCAAAAAGAAAGCAGCGATGCACTGATTGCAGTTTTCTGGCCGATCTTTAAAAACCCTGACTTGCTGATTTGTTTTGTTTGTGCAAAATATAGTGAAAAAGTCACTAAGTTGTGGTGACTGTTGTAAACTGTGCAAATAGAAAGTTGACCTGGTCTGTGTTGGCAGAGCAACAGGAGACAGTGGCTGATAACTGCAGGGGGCCACACACTGGCTCAGGCCCGGGGACCCACGCCCTCCTAGGTCCGGCCCTGTGTCGCACAGACAGTACTGTAACCAAAGTCTGCAATATAGTGACGCAACACTCAGAACGATCCGAGTCCTCTGAACGATTCTTTACTGTGAACGATAGTAAAGAGCCGGTTCTCAGTTCTTTGTTTTTGTAATGCTCTGCACACTATTATTATATTAAAAATATAGATTTATAGCCTCTGATTGAAGACTGTCGCAGTCTGTCTGTCTGTTCTGAACTTTTATAGAAGCAGTTAGTTCTGCATATGTACAGTCTTGTGTTTGCATTACTGCTAATATGTTTTTGTTTATGACCCTATCATCACCAATATATTGACACTTTTCAATTCATGGTCATGGAGAGTCCTGGAGAAGCCATGGAATGTTTTTTCTAAATACCAGTGGGAACCTTAAGTGCAAAATTCTGTCACAACTGAAACCATACAACCACCCAATCAGACGGATCGCTTTCATCCAATCAGCGTATTCATTGGATGAAAAAGAACCAATCACAACCAACATGTCAAAATCCTGTAGGAAGTGCCAGAAATCACCAAACTGATGTGCAGAAAAACACGACGATGTGCAGCTGAGGAGAGAAAACCTGCTCTGTTCATTTCAGACCACATACTGTAAAACCCACAGGAAGGATTTCCAGTTTGGACTGGGCTGGTCCTGGTCAGAATGTACAACCCGTACTGGATCGTTCTGACACAGAGCAGACTGATGGTTCTGATGGACCTGATGGTTCTATTGGGTCCGATGGTTCTGATGGACCTGATGGTTCTGATGGTTCTGATGGTTCTATTGGGTCTGATGGTTCTGTTGGTTCTGAGGAACCCTGCCGCCATTTGGCCCCGGCGTTGGCGGACTCTCTCTCTGCCAGTCCGGTTCCTGTGGTTCTGCTCAGGCGGCTCCTCCTGCAGCCTCAGTAATTCATAACTCTGAGGCCCAAACTGGATCCTCCGGCTCATTATGAGTTTTCTTCGCTCTAATGTAAACATGAGCTCTCGTCATTCTGGGCTCTCCGGCCCTCATGGGGTCCAGCTGCTTTTCTCTTCAGCAAGGTTATAAAAATTCAGCCTACATGGCACACTGTGGTCATAACAGCATCGATAATTCATGCATGGCCATCTCAATATTTTCTTCTCTTGTTTGAAGAACTCGAGGTTCCTTTTGTGAAGGTGCCAGCTTCTGGACCGGCCCAGTTTCTCTTCAAACATCCCTAAACAATTAATGATGGCGGGCCACCAAGTCCATCATTAGGTGCAAATACAGCCACACTGTCATACGACATCTTGTTAGCATTTCAAAGACGACCCCCGCCTAGCCTCTCTCCTGCTCCACGCCGGCCGTTGCCAAGCCAAGCAGGTTTTAGTAATTCATGAAATTTACACTTGGGAGGTGAGACAACCGTCCTTCGCCCTCATTAGAGCATTTCTGTGATTTCTCATCATAGATTCTCTGACAAGTCGGCTCCGACTGTGGGTCGGACTCTTTTCATGAGCCAGCTGGCTTCTCATCATCCCACACTTCCGGTTCCTGCAGCGCACATCAGCCACAACAACTAGAGAAAAACTAGAGAACAACCAGAGAACAACCAGATAGAGAACAACCGGGGAGAGAACAACTGGAGAGAACAACCGGAGAGAGAACAACCGGACAGAGAACAACCGGATAGAGAACAACCGGGGAGAGAACAACTGGATAGAGAACAACCGGAGAGAGAACAACCGGGGAGAGAACAACCAGAGAGAGAACTGGATAGAGAACAACCGGAGAGAGAACAACCGGAGAGAGAACAACTGGAGAGAGAACAACCAGAGAACAACCGGAGAGAGAACAACCGGGGAGAGAACTGGATAGAGAACAACCAGAGAACAACCGGAGAGAGAACAACCAGAGAACAACCGGATAGAGAAACACTGGGGAGAGAATAACTGGATAGAGAACAACCGAAGAGAGAACAACTGGATAGAGAACAACCAGAGAACAACCGGGGAGAGAACAACTGGAGAGAGAACAACTGGGGAGACAACAACTGGAGAGAGAACAACCAGAGAACAACCGGATAGAGAACAACTGGGGAGAGAACAACTGGATAGACAACAACCAGAGAACAACCGGGGAGAGAACAACTGGGGAGAGAACAACTGGATAGACAACAACCAGAGAACAACCGGGGAGAGAACAACTGGAGAGAGAACAACTGGGGAGACAACAACTGGAGAGAGAACAACCAGAGAACAACCGGATAGAGAACAACTGGGGAGAGAACAACTGGATAGAGAACAACCGGAGAGACAACAACCGGGGAGAGAACAATCGGAGAGAGAACAACTGGAGAGAGAACAACCGGGGAGAGAACAACCGGAGAGAGAACAACTGGGGAGAGAACAATCGGAGAGAGAACAACCGGGGAGAGAACAACCGGAGAGAGAACAATCGGATAGGGAACAACCGGAGAGGGAACAACCGGAGAGAGAACAGTCGGATAGGGAACAACCGGAGAGGGAACAACCGGATAGAGAACAACCGGGGAGAGAACAACCGGAGAGACAACAACTGGATAGAGAACAATCGGGGAGACAACAACCGGATAGAGAACAACCAGAGAGAGAACAACCGAAGAGAGAACAACTGGATAGACAACAACCAGAGAACAACCGGAGAGAGAACAACTGGATAGACAACAACTGGAGAGAGAACAACCAGAGAACAACCGGATAGAGAACAACTGGGGAGAGAACAACTGGATAGAGAACAACCGGAGAGACAACAATCGGATAGAGAACAACTGGGGAGAGAACAACTGGATAGAGAACAACCGGAGAGACAACAACCGGAGAGAGAACAACCGGAGAGAGAACAATCGGATAGGGAACAACCGGAGAGGGAACAACCGGAGAGAGAACAATCGGATAGGGAACAACCGGAGAGACAACAACTGGAGAGAGAACAACCGGGGAGAGAACAACCGGAGAGACAACAACTGGAGAGAGAACAACCGGAGAGAGAACAACTGGGGAGAGAACAACTGGATAGAGAACAATCGGGGAGACAACAACCGGATAGAGAACAACCAGAGAGAGAACAACCGGAGAGAGAACAACTGGATAGAGAACAACCGGAGAGAGAACAACTGGGGAGAGAACAACTGGATAGACAACAACTGGAGAGAGAACAACCAGAGAGAGAACAACCGGAGAGAGAACAACCGGATAGAGAACAACCGGAGAGAGAACAACCGGAGAGAGAACAACCGGATAGAGAACAACCGGAGAGAGAACAACCGGAGAGACAACAACCGGAGAGAGAACAACCGGGGAGAGAACAACCGGAGAGAGAACAACCGGAGAGACAACAACCGGAGAGAGAACAACCGGGGAGAGAACAACCGGAGAGAGAACAACCGGAGAGAGAACAACCGGGGAGAGAACAACCGGAGAGAGAAAAACCGGGGAGAGAACAACCGGATAGAGAACAACCGGAGAGAGAACAACCGGAGAGACAACAACCGGAGAGAGAACAACCGGGGAGAGAACAACCGGAGAGAGAACAACCGGAGAGAGAACAACCGGGGAGAGAACAACCGGAGAGAGAAAAACCGGGGAGAGAACAACCGGATAGAGAACAACCGGAGAGAGAACAACCGGGGAGAGAACAACCGGAGAGAGAACAACCGGATAGAGAAAAAACCGGGGAGAGAACAACCGGATAGAGAACAACCGGAGAGAGAACAACCGGAGAGAGAACAACCGGGGAGAGAACAACCGGAGAGACAACAACCGGAGAGAGAACAACCGGAGAGAGAACAACCGGATAGAGAACAACCGGGGAGAGAACAACCGGAGAGAGAACAACCGGATAGAGAACAACCGGGGAGAGAACAACCGGAGAGAGAACAACCGGAGAGACAACAACTGGAGAGAGAACAACCGGGGAGAGAACAACCGGAGAGAGAACAACCGGAGTGTCTACCTCTGCTCATGCCGGTGGGCAACGGTTTCTTAGGATTCTCGGAGAAGCTGCTCCCATCCGGACCAGAACCTTTGACCTCCTTTTTGTCCATGCTGCTGAATCCACCTGGAGAGTAACAAGACACAAGTAGATATTAGACAGGTAGATATTAGACATGTAGATATTAGACAGGTGGATATTAGACAGGTAGATATTAGACAGGTAGATATTAGACAAGTAGATAGATGATAGACAGTTGATGATGTCGGCAGGTAGACTCTGTATCTGCAGCAGGACAAGAAGTGAAGCTGTTCTCTCTGGGTCAACTTTCAAAGATTTTAATGTGATGATTCCAGGATGATTATAGTTATTTATACTATATATATATAGTACTTTATATATATATATGTCAACACGTTCTCGTGTCGGACATTTTTTTATACCTATTACTCAAATTATTACTTATATTATTTTAACAATATATGTGGATTTTTTGTAATATTTCTCTTTTCTTTTCAACTTGTTTTGTTATGGTTCTGTGCAGAACTTTGGTTCCGTTTGGAACCTGTTTTTAAAGTGCTATAGAAATAAACTTGACCTTGACAAAGCCACTTGTTAGACTTGGTGGGAGCAACAGCATCAGTGGCGGGTTGAAAGGAGATTCGCTCCCGACTCCTGGGTCAGGGTCAAAGGTCAGCGCTGTTTGATGAAGGTCTGACTGTCTGTTGGAGCTGCAAGAAGTCGACTGAGTGTTCTCTGCCACATTTGATCCATTTCTGACCAAAAACTTCAGTTTTATTCAGAGCAGTGGAGGGAAACAGCTCAAGTCTTTAAACCATTTATAGAAGTAACAATCTGAAAAGTGTGGCATGCAATTCACTATTCATCCCGTCTGCGTCAGAACACAGTAAAGCCTCCTCTGCAGCTCTGCTGGGTTCATTCTCCTTTAGATCAGACTGGATGGAAAACACCAGTTTTCTTCCCACAGAGTCCTGAATCTGCCCTAGTCAAAGTCCAAATTCAAATCTGGACTTTGACTAGGCCATTCTAACCCATGAGCCTGCTCTAAACATCCCATAACACCTCTGGCTGCATGTTGAGGGCAGTCTCCAGGTTTTCCTCCAGGACTGTCCTGGGGTAGATCTCTGCAGCTCCTCCAGAGTCGCCATGGCTGCAGCTATATTTCACGAGTCACTTGACTGTAGAAAGATTTCCAAATTGGACTCTCTTAAAGATTTGGGAATTGAGGTAGAAGGTCATGAACAAGCTCTGACACAAACTCCCAAAAGGAATTATTTTATTGACCTTAAAGAGCTTCTATCTGTAATATTCACTGATTATGACTGTTTAATAATTGTGGGAGATTTCAACATCCATGTCCAGAGAGGCACTTTAAAACTTTGTTCTGACTCAAGATGTTAAATCTGGAGCTGATGATCAGTCAGGATGTGACTGATGTTTGATCGATTCAGTTTTATCCATCAGCCAAACATTTCATCACTTCTTCAACACTCACCGGCCACTTTATTGGGTACACCTGTCCAAGTGCTCATTAAGGCAAATGTAGAATCAGCCAATCATGTGGCAGCAACTCAATGCATGTAGGCATGTAGCCAAGACAATCTGCTGCAGTTTAAACTGAGCATCAGAAAGTGGAAGGTGATTTAGTGACTCTGAACGTGGCATGGTTGTTGGTGCCAGACGGGCTGGTCTGAGTTTTTCAGGAACTGCTGATCTGCTGATGAGTCTTGATTTCTGCGGCGACATTCAGAAGGCCTGGTCAGAACATGAAAGCATGGATCCATCCTGACTGGTGTCGACGGTTCAGGCTGGTGGTGGTGGTGTGGCACACTTTGGACCCATTAGTACCAATTGAGCATCGTGTCAACACCACAGCCTTGAGTGTTGTTACTGACCATGTCCATCCCTTTATGACCACAGAGTTCCATCTTCTCATTGCTACTTCCAGCAGGATAACGCACCAAGTCATAAATCATGTCAGACTGGTTTCTTGATTTTGAGTTCACTGAAGTCGACTCCACAGTCACCAGACCTCAATCCAATAGATGTGGTGGAACGGAAGATTTGCATCATGGATGTGCAGCCGACAAATCTGCAGCAACTGCATGATGCTATCATGTCAATCTGAACCAGACTCTCTGACGAATGTTTCCAGTACCTTGTTGCATCAATGCCACCCAGGATTAAGGCAGTTCTGAAGACAAAAGGGGTCCACTTGGTACTAGCCATGTGTTCCTAATAAAGTGGCCAGTGAGTGTATTATAACCATCTAGAACAGTGGAGCCCAAAGTGGGTCCTGGAGGCCCGGATCCTGCATGTTTTATTCTCTCCCTGGTTTTAGTAACAACCTTCTCAGCAGGTCAGTGTTCTCTAACGATCCATCATTGGATCCAGGTGTGTTAAACCAGGGAGAGACTAGAACATGCAGGATGCCGGGCCTCAGGGACCCACTTTGGGCCCCCCTGATCTAGATAATCATTTCCATTCTAAGATCTTTGATTCCACTGAACCAATGATACCTGAGAAAGAAAGACTGGTAGCCATCACTCCACACTAAACACAGGAAACATTCTTTACAGAAATAAACAGAAACACGAAAAATGCTGGAACTTTATTTTCAGCAGTGACAGAATCACAAACTATCCAACCTGAAACACCTGAAACACCTGAAACATGACCTGCAATGGATTTACCAACAAATTTATAGAGAAAAATATAAAAATCAGAAGATTAATCTGCACATCCACACTAAGTCCAGTAGCAAAGCTAAAGCCAAACATAAAAAAATTACCCAATTTCAACTACTTAATTATAAAAGCCTAGAAGAAATGATAAATCAATTAATCTCCTCTTCCTATTGTCTGGATATCCGACCCACAGCTTTCTTTAAGAAAGTCCTGCTTTCATCCCAAATGGTCTGATCTCCACAGCCGCCTCTCATCAGGCGTTTTAACCGGTACAATCGTTCTGGATGAATCTTAGCCCATCGCCAACCTCCGTTCATCAGCAACGTTACTGGAAAATCTGTTAAACAGCCGCTTCCAGTCTGGTTCCCATGGTTACCGCAGCACTGAGACCGGCCTAGTCCAAGAGTTTAGTGACATCCATATAAACACAGATGGTGGAAGAACCACAGTGTTGGTTCTGGTTCTGTTGGACCTCAGTGTTGATCATGACAAATTACTGAACCGACTGGAAAACTGGGTCGGACTCTCTGGTCCATATCCCAACTGGTTCCAGTCCAACATGAAGAACTGGGATTTCTTTGTTTCAAAGCAAAACTTCTCATCAAGAGGTCAGAGGTCAGACGTCACATGTGGTGTACCCCAAGGCTCCATTCTAGGACTTCTCTTATTCTATATCTATATGCTCTCACTGACTCAGGTTACAACAGGAAATAAGATCAGTTACCATGACGACACAGATGATACACAGCTCACGTTATCTCAGTGAGATCTAGAGAAACTCATCCAGTCGCATTGAATCTGTCCAACAAATCAACCCTCCAGCTGGAGCTGATCCAGAACGCTGCTGCTGGAGTTCTGACCAGAACCAGGAGGATAGAGACATAAACCCAGTTCTCCAGAACCTCCACTGGCTCCCTGTAGCTCAGAGGATAAACTTTAAATCCTGTTAGTTTATAAATCACTGAACGGATCAGAACCACAACACATTAAAGATCTGCTGCTGCTGCTGGATCAACCTTCCAGAACCCTCAGGTTCTGGTTCTGGTTCTGCTCTGCACCAAACGAGGAGAAGCAGCTTTCAGCTTCTATGCACCACAAATCTGGAACAAACTTCTAGAAAACTGTAAACCAGCTGAAACACTGAGATCCTTTAAATCTGGACTAAAAACTCTAAAAGTTGTTTAGATTTGCTTTTGAAACCTAATCATGGAACATTGATCAATAATCTGATGTGACTGTAAAAATACAATAGTTGACTTTGTATTTTTGTGTTTTTATGATGTAAAGCTCTTTGAAATGCCTGAAAGGTGCTATACAAATGACCTTTGACCCGGTGACATCAGAGTCACCGGGTCAAAGGTCACCTTGGTGACCTGGTCCTCGTCCATCTGTAGCCAAGAAACGTTTACCCCCTGTATCTAAGGTCAATCTGTTTTGAGTAGAGTGGATATCTGTTTACTACTCTCTACTAAAAGAACTTCAGACCGTTGCATTTTAGTTGGATGTAATTTGTGTACTGTCGGTTGCTGTTTTTGACCTGGTGACATTATAGTCACCAGGTCAAAGGTCACCTGTTGGTTAGAATTAGATGCTGAGAACAGATCAATGTGTGGATGAGCCAAAACTTTCTGAACAGAAACTGAGGTTATTAATAAGGAAGCATATAGAGTTCTATATCTAGAGTTATAAATCTATCAGGTAACCCTGCTCCCTTACCCTAGGGTTAGAGTCAATTCTTCCAGCTGTAAACCAGAGGCCAGGCTGACCTCTGACCTCTGACCTGAGCCTCCAGAGCCACATAAACCCGGTTCCACCAGCTGCAGAACATTTCTAATGTCTCAGATCAGAGAAACTCATCCGACGAGACTTTAAATCCTGCTGGTAGTTTATAATTACTGACCGGATCAAAGATCTGCTGCTCTCAGGTTCTGGTTCTGGTTCTGGAGGCAGAGCAGAACCAGAACCAGAACCCAACATGGAGAAGCAGCATCCAGCTTCTATGCAACAAAATCTGGAACAAACTTCCAGAAAACTGCCAACCAGCTGAAAGCCTGAGTTGCTTTCAGGCTAAACCAGCTGGTTGGAGTTTATTAGTAACAAGTGAAACGTTGATCAAGCGTTTTGATGCGTATTGATGATTTTGATGATATTTGACAAAATGTAATGTTTACTGCTCGTTTCATAATTTGTGACTGTCTTTAAACCGCCTTGTTGCTGAAATGTTCCACCCAAAAAAGTTGACTAGACTTGCTCCGATCCGTCCGTGTCCTGGCAGGTCTGGACTCGGCTGGATTTTTCCGAGTTTTATTCTGAAATAAAGTAGTTTGGCTTGCTATGAAGACTTGAAGACGTGACGTGTCAGAGGACACAGTAGACCGTGTCAGTTGTGTCATAAACCTGTTTGAGGCATTTTTAGCTGAACTGAACTCGTCGCTAAAAGTCCAGATCAGCATCGTGAGCTGATCCTTCAGCAGTTGATCGCTCAGTGATCTTCTGAGCCTGAATGTGTGAAGAGCTGCTTTGGCTTCCTGTGGATTTCCAACATGTCGCCCTCCAGCGAGAGCCGCGGTGCCGGTCACCTGTCAGGGCGCCAGGGTAAGCCGATTAGAGGTGGGCGACCAGCAGCTTTAGGAAGCCTCCTGCCCGGAGCGTCCAGCAGTGAGCCGCCTCGGCTGGGTAACGGTGACTCCACAGCTCTGCCAGCAGAGCGTACCTGGTGGCTCAGAGAGGAACAACCAGCGGCCGGCGGTCTCAGGAACATCTGGCAGCTCCCTGCAAGCTGCTACATCTGCTGCTCTCTGGTTGGGTCTCTGAAACAGGAGCCAGGTTCTGGTGAAGCGTTGTTGGGCCGGCGCCCCAACGCTTCACCAGAAGGAATGGAATCGTTTCTTGTTAAATTCAGGGAAACTGGAAAGTAAATCTTAAATTAGCTTTGAAAAATGTCCTGAAGTTCACCTGTCCTTAATTCAGCGTCCCAGCAGACCGGACCCGAGGACAGGGATGTCCAGCTCTGACGGGCGGGTCCAGCTGTCAGGAAGCGAGCGGACAGATGGCGTCGGCCAAAGGTGAACCAACAACAAGGCTGCGCTCCTTCTTCTGTCTGCTGGTCGGCAGGGCGGCCCGACGGGACGAGCGCCTCCTGATCCCACCCAGAGTCATGTGACCGCAGGCCGCAGAGAGCCGGATTAGGCCTGTTTCTCTGAGACACCAACAAGGTTCATGGAGGTACAGTTGGTCTTCCGACCCGCTGTAGAAACATCCAACTGGAACGACGACTCCAGGAGCCAGAAGGAACTCTGCTTAATGTCAAAGTTTTCACTATTTAAATCTTGATCAAACATTTTCAATTCTTCCAGGTGTATTTAGTTTGGTTCTTCCTCCACAGTTGGCCCACCTGGTCCAGAGGTGAAAGGTCGCCGGCTTTCAGCCCTCAGCACTGATCATGAACTGAGCTCCACCTCTCAGGTCAGCAGGGGGACAAACGGAGGATCCAGAGTGATGAATATGAAACTTCTTACACATCTGACACGTCACCTAGCAATGTCCAACTTTCAATTTTAAATATAATTTAGTTTAAAAATACTCTCCATCTCCTGCTTCATCCACCATTGTTACAAGAACAAATATTTCCTCTTCGACCAGCAATGCATCTTGGGAAATGGTGGGCAGAGTAGGAGGAACAACTTTCGCTGCTTGGCTGTGATGGAATCAGCCTTCAAAGGACGCGGGTCCTGAATCTGGACTCAAGCTAACGGCGCTACCACCCCGGCCAGCTAGCTTAGGTAAGGTACGTGAGGTAAGGTAATTTTATTTCTATAGCACATTTTCAGCAACAAAGCAGTTCAAATTGCTTACATGAATTAGAAGGAAAAACAAATGAAATACAATCCAAAGGAAAGAGCAAAAGAAGAAAAATAATCTAATAATGTTGATCTAAAGCAGGGGTGGGCAATCCTGGTCCTCAAGGGCCGGTGTCCTGCAACTCTTAGACGTCTCCCTGATCCAACACGCTTGAATCCAACAGCTGAATCACCTCCTAAGTGCAGTCAAGTTCTCCAGAGTCCTGCTAATGACCTCATTATTTGACTCAGGTGTGTTGAAGTAGAGGTACATCTAAAAGTTGCAGGAGACCGGCCCTCGAGGCCTGGAGTTGCCCACCCCTGATCTAAAGTATATAAACTAGATACTCCTCGTCTGGGTTGCTAGATAAGTATTCTATCTATGCTCTAAATTTGTAAAAGTAGTGATTAAGTACTCCACAATTTCTAAGTAAAAATAAAAACTAAATGTTCCTGTTTTGGAAGTAGTTTGTTTAGACTCTAAGTTTGTTCTAATTCCTTTTCTGGGTTAATAGTGAGTATTCCACAGTTTATAAAATAAAGAGAGGAAACGACACATTAGGGAAGTATTGCACTTAGCAACATTCAGACAAAACAAAGACATGAGTGAAAGGCAGTGACATTATGAGTGTATGTATTTGTGAGTTGCATTTATATGTCTGATATGATGGTGTTATCTAGGAGCAAGTCTTTGGGAGTGCCCAGCTCACAGTCACATGGATAACAGGAGGGGTTGAGGGAAGGAGTGTTATGTTCACATATCTCCAGGAGATTTGAAATATGCAGCCCTTCCAAAGAAAATGAGCAACTTCTCTGAGATGGATTCCATCCTGGTAGTGAGTTTTAGAGTCCTCAGCTGGGCTGCGAGTCTCAGCAAGACTCACATCCAACTTGATGTGAGTCTTGCTGAGACTCGCTCCCACAGCACGTCAGTCTGAGTTTTTGCTAGTCGGCCCAATATAAATTTGTCAATATGCCAGGTATCAGCCAACTCCAAACAGAAATCCTATTATCATGAATCGAAATAAATCCAGGATGTATCCCGCCGGGTGTGTCCCCACAGGACAGGAGGGCTCTCCTCTGCCCCGTCTTCTCATCAGGAAAATTTGATCAATTGCATTGAGAGACCAACTGACCATAATTTGTAAATTTGCAAGATGTGCAAAAATAAGGATCCAAAAAAAGAGAAAGCAGCCTTGCCGGCTAGCTTAACTTGCTGTCCTCTCAGTATTTGCTGGTCTTCTGCTCGTTGCTCCATCTGATTTCTGTGGATTGTTCATGGTGGAACAACTGAGAATGAAGACCACGAGCAGCAGAATATTTAGTTCCAAGCTGACAAGTCAATCAATCAATCAATCAATCAAATTTTATTTTGATTTGGTCACTGAAAGTTCCAACATGGCACCTCATGGCAAAGAACTCTCTGAGGATCTTAAAAGTCAAATTGTTGCGCCACATGAAGATGACCAAGGCTGCAGGAGGATTGCTAACACCCTGGAACTGAGCTGCAGCACAGTAGCCAAGATCATTCTAAAGAGCAGGTCCACTCAGAACAGACCTCCCACTGGTCGTCCAAAGAAGCTGAGAGCACATGCTCAGAGTCACATCCAATCTTTGACAGATGGGTGCAGTAGGTCTGTCAGCATTGCTGCAGAGACTGAAGAGGTCAGGGGTCAGCCTGTCAGTGCTCAGACCATACTCTGCACACTACATCAACTTGGTCTGCATGTCTGTCACCCCAGAAGTAAGCCTCTTCTGATGTCTGCACACAGTTTGCTGAAGACATGTCAACAAAGAACATGGATTACTGGAAGCAGGTCCTGTGGTCTGATGAGACCAAGATGAAACAGTTTGGTTCAGATGGTCTCCAGCATGTGAGGCAGCTGCCAGGTGAGGAGTACAAAGAGAAGTGTGTGATGTTTACAGTGATGCAGCATGGTGGTGGGAATGCCATGGTCTGGGGCTGCAGGAGTGCAGCAGATGTTCACATGTCATGAACTCCAATCTGTACCTTGAAATACTGAAGCAGAGCCTGATCCCCTCCCTCTGGAAACTGGATCCCAGGGCAGTGGTCCAGCATGATAACAAACCCAAACACGCCTCTAAGACCATCACTGCTTTACTGAAGAGGCTGAGGGTGAAGGTGACGGACTGACCAAGCATGTCTGCAGACCTAAACCCAATAGAACATCTTTGGGGCGTCCTCAAGTGGAAAGTGGAGGAGTGCCAAGTCTTGAATATCCTCCAGCTCTGTGATGTCATCATGGAGGAGTGGAAAAACATTCCAGTGGCAACCAGTGAAGCTCTGGTGACTCCAGGCCCAGGAGGGTTAAGCTAGTTTAGGTCAATAATGGTCAAAATATTGACACTTAAGGAACCCTCTCTAAGCGGTGTACTCACTTTTGTTTCTGGTGGTTTAGACATTAATGGCTGTATATAGTTATTTTGAGGGAAGAATAAATTTACACTGTTATATAAGCTGCACACAGACTACTTTTCATTGTGTCAAAATGTCATTTTTTCAGTTTTGTCCCATGAAAAGATAAACTTAAATATCTGCAAAATGTCAGGGGTGTACTTACTTTTGTGATACACTGTATATTGCTATATGTTTATTCTAAATGCTTGTGAACACCCACCGAATGAAGCTATTTGGGTTACATGTAGGAGGTTGGGAGTTATTTTCCTACATGTTTTGGATTCTTTCTCCTTGGTACAAAACTCATGTTGAAACCCCCTGGGGGAGATTTTCCTTCAGAACTTCATTATTAACTGTCTTACAAGCTCTCTGTATTGTGCACAATATACAAATAAACCTGCATCCTGGTTCAGGGGATGCAGACCAGAATCAGAACCAGAACCAGAAGACCTGAGGTTGCAGGTTGAATCCAGCAGCAGATCTGTAATCCGTTCAATGATTTTTAAACTACCGGCAGTTTTTAAAGTCTCTTCTTTCAGTGAAGGACTGTAGAACCAGATGGTGTCTCTATCCTCCTGATTCTAGTCAGAACTCCAGCAGCAGCGTTCTGGACCGTTGGGTTGTCAATCAGACCTGTGAAGACGCTGCTGCAGGAATCAAAGCCACTAAAGAGAAACTAAAGCCTGGATGAGTTTCTCTGATCCAAGACTTTAGTCTCTGGTCCCGGAAATGTTCTGCAGCTGAGAGAAGAACCACTATGGAACCGGCTTTATGTGGATTTGGAGGGTCAGGGCAGAGGGCAGAGGTCAGCCTGATCCAGGTGAAAGAACTCAAGCTGACTCTAGATCAGGGGTCTCAAACTCCAGTTCTCGAGGGCCGCAGTCCTGCAGTTTTTAGATGTGCCACAAGTACAAAACACTGGAATGAAACGGCTTAATTACCTCCTCCTTGTGTAGATCGGTTCTCCAGAACCTTAATGACCTAATTATTCTGTTCAGGTGCTGCAGCAGAGGCACATCTAAAAGTTGCAGGACTGTGGCCCTCCAGGACTGGAGTTTGAGACCCCTGCTCTAGATGTATAGCTCTAGATTGTTCCTCTTTAGTGTCATGATTTGAGGCTGTGAGGTAGACACGGTGGACCCAGGTATGAAGAGTAAATGATGGTTTAATGAAGCAGTGAAGAGGTGAACGATGAGGCTAATAGCTCAAATACACTGGTAGCACTGGCGCACAAAATGACAACAGACGACTGCATAGAGACGACAAGGATCCGTCAAGGAGCAGGAGACACAAGAGGGCTTAAATACACAAGGAAAGTAATCAGGGGAAACGAGGGACAGCTGGGGACGATCGAGGGGTCGACGGGAAACACGGAGATTCAACTGAACACAGAAAATAAAAATCCTCACATTTAGGTCCAAAGACAATAACTTAAGTTTTGTTTTTGTTCAGCTGGAAAAGGTTTTGGCACATCAACATATTTATCTGTTGTAAGCATCTATTCAGTTATTGGACGGGGTCAAAGGTCACCGGGTGACATCATAATGACATCATAATGTAGAGCTGTATCCAAGATAACCAGCAGCCTGGCCATGTAACGCTCTGAATGTCAGCACCAGAACTTTAAAACCGATTTTAAAATCAACTGGAGGCCGGAGTGTAGGATTTAGTCAGGACTCTGACTGCTGCGTTCTGACTTCATACCAAACGAGAAATTAAAGATTGATCCAGGTAGGTAAAAAGGGCGTTACAGTAACAGACGAGATGAGACTAAAGCATAGATGATTTCTCCAGATCAACTCTGGAGACCATCTGTTTGATTTTAGAAAAGTTTCTTAAATGGAAGAAACAGGAACAGGAAACGGCCTTAATGCGAGTCGAAGCCTGAAGATGAATCAAATGTGATATCTGGATTTTTTACCTTTGATTTTAGTAACGGGCAGAAGGATGCAGATGTAACTGACTGGGAGCAATAATCAGTTTCCATCTTACTGGTGTTTAAACCCGCCGATGGCCGACCTGTCCAGCTGTGATGAGAGAAATCTGAAAAGGTCTCAATAATGCCAGCAAGGGGAATAATATAAAAGGAAAACAGAAACACAGGAAGAGCCTCGTCTGATTATTGATCTGTAATATCAACCAATCAGCACAGAGATGGAATCCACTAAACTTGCTGGTGACAGGGTGAATCCTGAAGGTGAAGTGGTGAGTGTTTGGTCCGATGATGCCAGCCAGTCTCAGAGGTTAATGAAGCTTTTCATTCAGGCAGAGGAGCAGTAACTGGGTCAGCACTTCTCTTTCTTCTGTGGCCCGTTTGACTTTTCCAGATAAAGCCTCTTCCTCTCTTCAGCTTCATCTACTTTCTGTCCTCTTTTGTCTCAAACTAGCAGGACTTTTGTTATGAGACCCGGTGTGTGTTTTTCTTAGCACCTCGTTCAGTTTCAAGTGTTGCTCTCCTCCACCAGCAGCTCCTCTTTCACCAACACTGAAAGGAATGCAAACACACATGAAAAGAGGCCCTCTGGTTTTGAAGATTTCCAGGCTTTGCTTGTCCCACTTTCTTCCTTCCTATCTTTCGCTGGATGCGATCCGTATGCTGGTCGGCTGCCTTCCTTGCCAGCACATGCACGCAGACACACATTGGGTTGTTGAGCGGCTCACCAACTGCTGCTGCACACTCTGCTCACTTGGCAGACTCTGAGGGACGGATAAGTGAGGTCTGCTGCCCCCATGCCGCCTGCACTCAGGTTTCTGACAGCCAGTCATGCAGGCGAACAAAACAACCAATAAAAGTCAAAATATGGCTTTATTTGACATTTTTTCTGTCTTCCTTACTGTTATCTTGGACGAGTGGTTAGATTACATGCAGCCTTTTGATTTGCTTTTCCACCAGATCTCCTGTGACCGTTAAAAAATTCATAAAACAGGACTTTGATTTTTATGTTTTGGAGAATAAATCACTGATGCACTTCTTCCAGACTCAGTTTTTTTTCGAGTGCAAACTCTGCTCCATCTGTCTAGACAAAGTCAGGTCCAGTTGGTGAGGTGTGGATGCTAATCACCCTCTGACCTCTGGTCCACCAAACCCAGAGGTCTGGGTTCGGCTGAAGTGAACTCTGGTTCGGTTGGAATGAATATGTGAACACCAAGCGGACCGGAGACCGCTCCAAAAGCAGGAAGTTGTGGAGCCGCAGGAGAACCGCTGTGCGATGCGCTGTGACAGCAAACACAGGGCCGTAACACAGAAGGCTGGAGGCTGGGGCAGGGGGGTGGGGGCTGGGGGGCTGTAAAGTCCTACAGTAGTGAAACACAAAAACAGGAAAAAATAACTAGTTTTCTTTTTGCACTGTTGTAGTCAGTAAACAATCTCCCCTTCAGTTCAACCTTATAAGTAGAGACACGTTGTTGATGAAATTATGAAATAACTTGCAATTAAGTTTTGGCAAAGATCAATATTATTTACACAGGTGGCGGAGCGTTGTTGTCAGCAGCTGCTGAAAGTAACTACAAAAGTTACTTAGTTACTTTCTAAATCAAGTAATCACTAATCTAACTAAATTACTTTTTCAAGGAGTAATCAGTAATCTGATTACTGTCAGTTAGCAAGTATTTAGCACATAAAGCCAGAGAACGTCACCATGTTACATTTCTGACAAAGAAAGGACGAAGATTTGGACGAGGTCAGCAGTCAGAGAGGAAGAGGAGGAAGAGGAGCGAGGCTGTGGTGGAGGGAAAAGCTGAGGACATGTTCCAGTTTCAGCTGGAGGTCAGCTGGAGGTCAGCTGAAACAGGAACTTCTGTCTCAGTGTTGACAGAAACCCAACCCCCACTTTCTGGCATTCTGGGTTTTTGAAGTTCTGAAGTTCTGAGTTCAACCCGACCCTCTGCTACTCAGCAGTTCTTCCTCTGCCCTGAACTGGTTCCTCTTCTGAGCTAATTGCTCCAAAGCTACGAATCAACAGATGTCAAAATGTTCCTCAGATCGAAAACTTGACCAGTTTATGAGAAGCTGAACTAGAATTATTTCATAACTCTGATTCATCTGGAACGAAGACGCCTGACTCGACGCAGTGTGTGGCTGAACTGAAGCCGTCTTATAAAAACTGGACTTGTTTCTCCTGTAGAGCCTTCCGATAACATTTGATACGAATCAGTGAAAGATCAGTTGACTGACTTGAATTGTACCAACTGTGAAGCATGGCAGTGGCTGCATGGTGCTGAGGGGCTGGTTGGGCACCACTAGCAGTGTTTCAATTGCATTGTGAAGTATAACATTAGAGATTGTTGATGAAAACTGCTAAATTCAAAACAACTTCCTCAGTTCTGCAAAAACTTGAGACATTTTTTGGCAGGAAAACCGTTAATGAGCTAAACTGGTGGAGTCCAGCAGCTCAGTGATCCAGACTGGTTTTAATGGGAAAATCCCAGTACCAGGGAAGCCACTGATGCAGGAATGAAGTAATTCCTGCAGGAACCGTGGTTCTGATTGCATGAGGTTCTGGTGGAACCGGTGGAACCCAGAAACATCTGGAAACCAAACCTCTAATGAATGAACTGTGAAAGTGAACGAACTGAGTTCCTGAAAAACCGTCACAGAGAATCTTATTAACGTCATTCAGGTCCGCTCTGATGGTTCTGATCCCGGTGGTTTGGATCTGATGTTAACCCAGCCATGTGGAGGTTCCCTTCCCATCGGAACCAGTCTCTGAGGATCCAGTTACACTGGTTTTCTGCTGACTTCCCCAGGTTCTACTGGGACCACCTGTCTTCATGGTTGAGCCCAGACGGGCCCAGAACCAATGACCCTAACGAGCTGGTTCTGGCCCGGTGCCAGAAGAGGGGGGACAGTTAAAGAGAACTTCATGCTACATTCTGCCTCTGGCTCCCGATGCGTCTTCCACTTCAATCACAGAGGAGTCTGCGGCCTGGCGGCGACTCAACTCCCTTCAGCTCTAATGCGTCCCATCCCACCAGGCCCCGCCCACCAGGCCCCGCCCACCTACCAGCTACAGGACAGCCCTTGTCTAAATCAGAGCTGACAAACTGTTTGTCCTCTGCTTCCCGACGCACCGTCCTCCAACTCTGATTCTGCTCTATGTACATCTACGCAGTTTCTGCAAGATGCGTCTCTGCAGCAAGTTTCATACTAAACAAACCAAGAGCAACTCAGAAAAGTTCCTCTGCACCGACCGTCCTCCGTTCAACCCGACGTTACAGCTGCAGTAAGAACCGTCCATCACTGAGCAAATCCTGAGAGCAGAGAAATGAGCCCAAACCTTCTGCAGCTGAACAAAAACTGAAATTAAAGAACAATCTAGACTTATAGCTCTAGAGCTATAGATCTAGAGTCAGCTTCAGTTCTTCCACCTGGATACCAGGGATCAGGCTGACCAGGCTGACCAGATCCACATAAAGCTGGTTCCACAGTGGGCCTTCTAGCAGCTGCAGAACATTTCCAGGACCAGAGACTAAAGTCTCAGATCAGAGAAACTCATCCAGGCTTTGATTCCTGCAGCAGCGTCTTCACAGGTCTGATTGACAACGGTCCAGAACGCTGCTGCTGGAGTTCTGACTAGAACCAGGAAGATAGAGACACCACCTGGTTCTGTTTTGATTCTCTCTGTTCTGCTGCACTGAAATGTTTCCATCATTTAAATCCTCTGAACTTCCTTGTTGCTGAAACGTCTTTGCTGACAAACTTGACTACTAAAAAAAATCGATTTTTAATCTCCTAACTGGAGTCAGAATCATCGGCCACCAAGTGCACATCATGCAAACCTCTTTATGAAACTTTCTGATTTTAGGTTTTGCACACTCTGTTGTCACAAATTATTAATCCTTCCAACAATATAAAACACTTCATAAATGTTCATGCGATAAAGCTTAAGAATCAGAGGAATCTGATCGATGGTGAAACTGGTCGTCCTCTCATTATACTCTTCTGCTTTCTGAAGATTCTAAAGTTTCTTATGAAATAAACATTTTTCCATAAAATCTCTTCACTTAAAAGTCTAAAGTCAATTTAATTTAATCAGTTTAATCGTCTTTTCCTGCCAACACCACAACAATGTCTCCTCTAGAGGTTAAATGTGCCCTAAAAGGTGAAGAAGTCAATCTGGTGACTTCCTATTGTCACGAGAGTTTATTGGGGTTCAGATAATGAAATCAGCCCCCTGACCCTTTGGTGACCCCGCGACCTCAGCACAGCTTCCCCTCTGAAGCTCCGCTCTGTGGCGGCCATTGTTCCTTTGTCAGCAGACGGACAATGATGAGGTTCCTAAAGAAACTTTAGGGGAAACTTTCTGATGAGTCAGCAGACTGTGAGCATCATCACCATGATGTCATCATGATGTCATCGTGGGAGGAACTGTTTCCTGAGGTTTGTGTTGCCTCAGTGAGGTCAGGCTCTACAGGCTCGTTAACAGACATTAGACAAGTTTTAGAGCAAAAAGAGAAAAGAAATGTTTCATTTTCACCCGAGTCTTTAGATTTACTCACCAGGGATAAAGATCGGACAGCTCTGCTCACAAAGAACGTCAGTTAGAACTTCTTTGACATCTAATTTCTCACAGTTCATCCAACAAGTGCAACGGTCCAGGTGAGCCTTTCTACCAAGCAGCAGAGGAAAGGACTCTGACTCCGCCTGGATCTGTTGTGTCTGTTCCTGGTTCTTCTCCTGAATCTGCTCATATCAGACCCAGTGTTGGGTCATATCAGACCCAACACTGGGTCTGATATGACCCAGAGTCTTGCAGGGATGATGCAAGACTCTGCAGAACAGCAACAGGAAGTGGTTTCATTGCAGATCCATGTTATCCTGTTTTCTCTGCTCACAGCAGCAGATAGGAGCGAACGTCTTCGTCTTTTACCTCTCCAACCCCTCGCCCCGCTCCCACCGGCCCCCATCAGCCCCCACCTTCATCAGTCCTCCATGGGGTCAAAGGAGGACCTGGTTCTGGTTCTGATCTGCACGCTCTCTGCCCTGCATCAGAGCTTACTCACCAAGAGGAGGAGGAGTTGGCACTGCTCCCCCTCCTCAGACTCAGTCTCTCCCCCCGACTCTCTACGCTAGACTGCATCGGTATTTACCCCCCACCCCGAAACGCCAGCCTCTCTCTTCTATCTGCTCCAGGTCAATCAAGCAGACCCTGGTTCTGAACGGACCCTCACTCACATTTAAACAGCTTCTTCAGGACAGATTCCATCCGTTTCAGTTTATTTCTATATCACCAATTTACAACACAAAGAAAACAATTACAAAAGTAATTCCAGTTCAATCATTCACTTATTTCATTTGATCCCATCAATCAGTTTATTATTATTCTCACTAGTGCAAACTGAATTGCAGCATTCACTCCACCAGCAGGGGGCGACAGTCACTTCGCCGCCACGCTGCGGCTAAAGCTACAGCTGCTTGAAAAGTTACGCAGAAAAAAAAATGAACAGAACTCATTTCTTCAACACATTTGTCATACATTTATTAATGTCACAGTTTCAAGTAAATATTTAATTCAGAAGCTAAATATTTAGTTTATAAATTTAGCTTGGAGATATATATTTAGTTGGTAGGTTAGACCTGAGCTAAATGTTTAGCCAGCATCCTAAATATGTAGTTAACAAATTCAGTATTTCATTTGGAGCAAAACATTTAGCTTGTTTGCTAAATATTTAGCAGTTATTGGCAAATGAGCCTGCTGATAAATTGGAAGTGGACTATGAAAATAAAGAGCAATTACATTTTAAAGGAAATATATTGATTCTTTTTCCCATGAATGTTTTTCTGTTGTGCAGTTTCCCGGCCGGTCCTGAACAGTTCAGCTGATTTCAGGAGAAGAAAACTGAAAACTGCTCTAACACAGAACATTCACTGGGCTAAATATTCTGCTGTTAGTGGATTTAGTGCAAAAGCCGAGTTAATGTGATTCTAATAGAGTCACATTCTGTTTCTGTAACTCTGGGCTGTATATTATTAGTAGTTAAAATCCAGTGTTAAAACAAAGTGTTTGTTCAAAAGGAATCAGAAACTCTTGACTCTGAACTCTGAACTCTCACAGCGGCTGAAACACTAAAGGACTGAATTCACCGACTCGCCCCCAGAATCACTGGTCTGACCGAGTCCATCAGAACCTTCATCAGAACCTTTTCATGGCAGCAGACGAGTCGTTTCAGGACAATTTACTGTCTGAGTTGTTCACCAAACTTGGTCAATCCATTTTTCTGAGATGGTTTATATTTCTATTATTTTGAGTTGAAACCAACCTGTATGCTAAGGCATAGCTCAGTGTTAGCATATTTAGCTTAGCACGCCGCGGTTCATTGTTAAGTTGGTATCAGTGATGATGAACCAGGTTCAACAATGTAATAATACATTATAATACATAATAATAATATCCAACAATGTAAGAAAGAAAATGGACTATATTACATGAACTTTCTCCACCTTCATACATGTTGTGTTGTATTGATCATACAGACCTTTTGATAAGCAACATGTGAAACATGTCAATTATTCCATGTTGTAATATGTTTTCTAATTATGAAGCATGCAGAAAATCATTGCCTCTTTATTAAATGTTTATTTTCCAGACAATTTTTAAAAGTTCAAAACAATCAAAAGTATACCTATTTAATAATTACAAATATCTCTTATGAAGTTAAAAATACTCTGGGAGAGTTAATATTTAATATCCATAAGAGAGTTAGTGGTAAATGACAGAGTTAAGATACAAGAAACTACAAGAGTTAAACTAACTATCAGTCTGTCCCCAGATCTGTCCCCAGTATGTCCCCAGTTTGTCCCCAGTCTGTCCTCAGTCTGTCCTCAGTTTGTCCTCAGTCTGTCCTCAGTTTGTCCCCAGTCTGTCCTCAGTCTGTCCCCAGATCTGTCCCCAGTATGTCCCCAGTTTGTCCCCAGTCTGTCCTCAGTTTGTCCCCAGTCTGTCCTCAGTTTGTCCCCAGTCTGTCCTCAGTCTGTCCCCAGATCTGTCCCCAGTATGTCCCCAGTTTGTCCCCAGTCTGTCCTCAGTTTGTCCCCAGTCTGTCCTCAGTCTGTCCCCAGTCTGTCCTCAGTTTGTCCCCAGTCTGTCCCCAAATCTGTCCCCAGTCTGTCCTCAGTCTGTCCCCAGTCTGTCCTCAGTCTGTCCCCAGTCTGTCCTCAGTTTGTCCTCAGTCTGTCCCCAGTCTGTCCCCAGTATGTCCTCAGTTTGTCCCCAGTCTGTCCTCAGTTTGTCCCCAGTCTGTCCTCAGTCTGTCCCCAGTCTGTCCTCAGTTTGTCCCCAGTCTGTCCCCAAATCTGTCCCCAGTCTGTCCTCAGTTTGTCCCCAGTCTGTCCTCAGTTTGTCCCCAGTCTGTCCTCAGTCTGTCCCCAGATCTGTCCCCAGTATGTCCCCAGTTTGTCCCCAGTCTGTCCTCAGTTTGTCCCCAGTCTGTCCTCAGTTTGTCCCCAGTCTGTCCTCAGTCTGTCCTCAGTTTGTCCCCAGTCTGTCCCCAAATCTGTCCCCAGTCTGTCCCCAGTCTGTCCTCAGTCTGTCCCCAGTCTGTCCTCAGTTTGTCCTCAGTCTGTCCCCAGTCTGTCCTCAGTTTGTCCCCAGTCTGTCCCCAGTTTGTCCTCAGTTTGTCCCCAGTCTGTCCTCAGTTTGTCCCCAGTCTGTCCTCAGTTTGTCCCCAGTTTGTCCCCAGTCTGTCCTCAGTTTGTCCCCAGTATGTCCCCAGTTTGTCCCCAGTCTGTCCTCAGTTTGTCCCCAGTATGTCCCCAGTTTGTCCCCAGTCTGTCCTCAGTTTGTCCCCAGTCTGTCCTCAGTCTGTCCTCAGTTTGTCCCCAGTCTGTCCCCAAATCTGTCCCCAGTCTGTCCTCAGTCTGTCCCCAGTCTGTCCTCAGTTTGTCCTCAGTCTGTCCCCAGTATGTCCCCAGTCTGTCCCCAGTCTGTCCTCAGTCTGTCCCCAGTCTGTCCTCAGTTTGTCCTCAGTCTGTCCCCAGTCTGTCCTCAGTTTGTCCCCAGTCTGTCCCCAGTTTGTCCTCAGTTTGTCCCCAGTCTGTCCTCAGTTTGTCCCCAGTATGTCCCCAGTTTGTCCCCAGTTTGTCCTCAGTTTGTCCCCAGTCTGTCCTCAGTTTGTCCCCAGTTTGTCCCCAGTCTGTCCTCAGTTTGTCCCCAGTCTGTCCTCAGTTTGTCCCCAGTATGTCCCCAGTTTGTCCCCAGTCTGTCCTCAGTTTGTCCCCAGTATGTCCTCAGTCTGTCCCCAGTCTGTCCTCAGTTTGTCCTCAGTCTGTCCCCAGTCTGTCCTCAGTTTGTCCCCAGTCTGTCCTCAGTTTGTCCCCAGTTTGTCCCCAGTCTGTCCTCAGTTTGTCCCCAGTATGTCCCCAGTTTGTCCCCAGTCTGTCCTCAGTTTGTCCCCAGTATGTCCTCAGTCTGTCCCCAGTCTGTCCTCAGTTTGTCCTCAGTCTGTCCCCAGTCTGTCCTCAGTTTGTCCCCAGTCTGTCCCCAGTCTGTCCTCAGTTTGTCCCCAGTATGTCCTCAGTCTGTCCCCAGTCTGTCCTCAGTTTGTCCTCAGTCTGTCCCCAGTCTGTCCTCAGTTTGTCCCCAGTCTGTCCCCAGTCTGTCCTCAGTTTGTCCCCAGTATGTCCCCAGTCTGTCCCCAGTCTGTCCTCAGTTTGTCCCCAGTATGTCCCCAGTTTGTCCCCAGTCTGTCCTCAGTTTGTCCCCAGTCTGTCCTCAGTTTGTCCCCAGTTTGTCCTCAGTTTGTCCCCAGTCTGTCCTCAGTTTGTCCCCAGTTTGTCCCCAGTCTGTCCTCAGTTTGTCCCCAGTTTGTCCCCAGTCTGTCCTCAGTTTGTCCCCAGTATGTCCCCAGTTTGTCCCCAGTCTGTCCTCAGTTTGTCCCCAGTATGTCCTCAGTCTGTCCCCAGTCTGTCCTCAGTTTGTCCTCAGTCTGTCCCCAGTCTGTCCTCAGTTTGTCCCCAGTCTGTCCTCAGTTTGTCCCCAGTTTGTCCCCAGTCTGTCCTCAGTTTGTCCCCAGTATGTCCCCAGTTTGTCCCCAGTCTGTCCTCAGTTTGTCCCCAGTATGTCCCCAGTTTGTCCCCAGTCTGTCCTCAGTTTGCCCCCAGTCTGTCCTCAGTTTGTCCCCAGTCTGTCCTCAGTTTGCCCCCAGTCTGTCCTCAGTTTGTCCCCAGTCTGTCCTCAGTTTGCCCCCAGTCTGTCCTCAGTTTGTCCCCAGTCTGTCCTCAGTTTGTCCCCAGTATGTCCCCAGTTTGTCCCCAGTCTGTCCTCAGTTTGCCCCCAGTCTGTCCTCAGTTTGTCCCCAGTCTGTCCTCAGTTTGCCCCCAGTCTGTCCTCAGTTTGTCCCCAGTCTGTCCTCAGTTTGCCCCCAGTCTGTCCTCAGTTTGTCCCCAGTCTGTCCTCAGTTTGTCCCCAGTATGTCCCCAGTTTGTCCCCAGTCTGTCCTCAGTTTGCCCCCAGTCTGTCCTCAGTTTGTCCCCAGTCTGTCCTCAGTTTGCCCCCAGTCTGTCCTCAGTTTGTCCCCAGTCTGTCCTCAGTTTGCCCCCAGTCTGTCCTCAGTTTGTCCCCAGTCTGTCCTCAGTTTGTCCCCAGTATGTCCCCAGTTTGTCCCCAGTCTGTCCTCAGTTTGCCCCCAGTCTGTCCTCAGTTTGTCCCCAGTCTGTCCTCAGTTTGTCCCCAGTCTGTCCTCGCCATGCCGCTGCTTCTTCTGCTCTCTGTTTGGTGATTTTCTTCCTTCTCGGAGGATCTTCCGTGTCAGAAACTTTATTATTGGTATTTTACAGTGAATTGATTGAAAGTGATCGATTAGCACATCGCGTGTTCATTGGTAATATTTCCGACTCGATGCAGGAAATGAAAATAATGTGGAGTAAAAAGCCAAAGTTGGAGGATTGGCGCCCAGAAACCTGAGCTCATCTTTCGCCTCGGATCGAGTTGCAGGAACATTTTTTGGATTCTTGTGTCAGAAGTTCAGCCGAGATGCGAAAGGTTCTGGTCAGAGAGCTTCATGTGGACCAGCAGCAGAAACCACGTTAGAAACGTCTCTTACCTTCAGCGGGTCTCCACCGCCGAGGCTCTTCCAGCTTCTGTCGTCCTTTTCTCTAGTTTTGGTTGTGAAGAAAAAGTGAAAACTTTTCTCTGCTTCGGACTCAGCAGCGCGCTGGATCCTCCGTGGAGCGAGCTGGGAAGTTCTGGGAAGCAGCGGGACATGAGAGTCCCGGAGCGGAGACAGAGACGGAGACGGACTCTCGGAACTTTTCCCCACAGTGATCCATGTTGGTCCGGAGCCGCGCAGGTCCGGCTGCTCCGCGCTGCGCCGCTTTCACCAAACTGACATGATGCGAGTCAAAGTTGGACCTGTCTGTCTGTCTGTCTGTCTGTCTGTCTCCGAGTCTCTCTCCGCCTTAGAGACACGCGGTGCTGGTGAGATCTGCGGGCTGCGGATCTGTTTTCAGTCCGACCCCCTCCTCCCTCCCGATCTCCTCCCCTCTCGCTCCCCGGTGAATTGGGCCATTTGCTGCAGCAGATGGGCCGGACTAATTCGGCCCGGTTCGGCCCAGCTCTTCAGAACTTCCCAAAACTTTAAGCGTCTCTGATGACTTCTGGGACAGGCTCGGTTCTGTTCGGGTCAACACATGGAGAGTTGAATTTACTGACAGAAACTTTCAGAAGATGAGAGGAGGAATTTTTTTTACCGCTGATGAAAAAAAATTCATGGAAAGAAAAACAAAAATAATTTAAAAGCAAGGAGTTGTTAGAAAACACACTGATAAAACTAAAACTACAACTAATCCTATAACTAACTAAAACTATAACAAAAACTATAACTAAAACTATAACTAACTAGATCTATAGCTAGCAAAACCAATAACTAACTAAACATATAGCTAACTAAACTATAACTAAAACTATAAATAAACCTATAACTAATTATGACTACTGTATAACTAAAACTGTAACTACCTAAAACTATAATTAAAACTGTAACGAACTAAAACCAGAACCTTCATTACTTCTGTTTTAATCCATTTTGTTGCACAGCTTCAGGTCCGGTTCTGGTTCTGTAATCACAACCTGCTGGCAGCAGGAAATATTCTAGAGAATCTCAGAAACCAGAACATCCTGATCTACAGAAGACTCTGATGTATGGAAACCCATCCAGAACCGTCTAGAAGGTTCTGGACTCCAGAGCCTCAGCAGAATCAGAACCACACCTGGACCAGAACCTCCCAGAAGGCCAACCCAGCAGAACCTCTCCAAACGAACTCCAATGACTCATAACCCACCAGCATGTTTCACTGCTAGACAGAGAATCAAGAATTTCATCTCATGAAGTATATTAATGTATATTAATCAGTATAAATATGAAACATCATTTATCCAAATAGGCTAATTAGAAACAACAACGTGACTCATGAATTATAACCGTTCAATTTACAGTAAACATTTATAGCAATAAAAAACAAGTTGTATCCATCAGAAGAAATATATGAAAAAAGTTGAGTTGCTTTAGTGATGAAATGTTTCTGATGTTTTCCAAGAATTACAATCAGAAAAGGAGGAAAAGAAAGAAAGACGTTTTCTGAACTGATTTTCTGGTTTTACCGTCTCTGCCAACGGCTCCTGGACTGATTTCCTTTTAGTGGTGAACAACTTTATTTATGAGTATTATGTCTGAAAAAACCATGGTGGTTTCCCAGCTCAACAAGTCACTTATTTAATACTTTACAGTGACGATGATGATGGTGAACCAGAACCTTCAGACTTTCTATTGACTCTTCATGCAGTCAATTATATGAGGAAGTCACAGCATTTTAAAATCCTTTTGAAGTTTTCACACTCAAGTTATTCCTAATATGTTTGAAATGTTTGTAATTATTACATAAATTATTACTGCACTATTACATGAATGTTGGCAGTTTCTCTGCAGCTTTTTTCTTATTTTTTGCATGTAGACAAATTACTGCATCATCTGCATGTATCTGTCATGTAGCATCAGAAAGGCTGGCAGCTGATTAATGAGCCAAATAATAAGGGAGCCAAGACTGAACCTTGAGGTACTATTCTATTTTGAACTGCGATAGATAGATAGATAGATAGATAGATAGATAGATAGATAGATAGATAGATAGATAGATAGATAGATAGATAGATAGATAGATAGATAGATAGATAGATAGATAGATAGAATGTACATCTGACGCTTCGCCTTGCACTTGGTGATGTATTGCTTGGATGCTGCTGGTCGCCATGGAAACCCATTCCATGAAGCTCTCTGTTCCTGAAGGCCACATCAAGTCTGGAGGTCTGTAGTGACCGACTCTGCAGAAAGTTGCCGACCTCTTCACACTATGAGCTTCAGCAACTGCTGACCCTCAGTTTACGTGGCTGACCACTAGGGGGCTGAGTTGCTTCCACTTTCATATAACACATCTGACTGTGGAATATTTAGGAGCAGGAAGTTTCAGGACTGGATTTGTTGCACATCTTCTCACAGTTCCAGGCTGGAACTCACTGAACTCCTGAGAGCGAAACATTCGTTCTCTAATGTCTGTGGAATCAGTCTGCATGCCCAGTGCTTCATTCATACACCTGCATCATGGAAGTGATGGAACACCTGATCTCCATAATCTGGATGGCTGAGCAAATAATTTTGGCTAGATAGTGTATATTAATGATGAAATATTGCACAGATTTTTCTTTTCCATCTTTTATTATTTTAACTGTTGAAATAAACTGACCTATCTTGACTCCTCCATAGTTGATCACATCATAGTTTCTCTTTAATATCAGACATAAAAATAATACTGGATATTTAAACACAAAATAAATCACTGAGCGTCTTTCGCTTTGAGAGCGTAGACCTAAAATCATTTTGATGTTTTAACCGTTCACAACATGTCTTATAATTTAATAGAGATTTATGGAGTCAAAACTAAAAACCTGTTTTTGCAGTAAAACATTTCCATTGTGTGAATGTTTTTATGTTTTCCTGGTCACCTTGTCAGCTTGCAGCTGCTCACATACTAGACTCTGATCGATCAATCAATCAATCAATCAATCTGGACCTATTACCACCAATCAATCAATCAATCTGGACCTATTACCACCAATCAATCAATCAATCTGGACCTATTACCACCAATCAATCAATCAATCTGGACCTATTACCACCAATCAATCAATCAATCTGGACCTATTACCACCTCCTCTGGTCTCTTGTCAGGCTGATGTCAAGAAACATTTCAGTTTCCAGATATTTTGGACCCGTTTTCAAAACAGATCAATTATCTATGATTAATTATTTTCAGCTGTTTAAGATTTAATTTTCTTGTACAAACACTTTGAATTGTCTTTGGCTGAAAGGTGCTAAATAAATACAGTTGCCTTGCCTTAATTTAATTTTTAAAATACAGAAGTGTATTTTAAATGTCAACGAAAATAAATCAGTTGAATGATATTTAATGCTTAAGATACTTAAAGACTTAAATAAGACAGACTTCAGACCTCATGGACCGAACCAGAACGTTCAGGAGCAGCTCTGGATTACTTGGACAATGCTGCCCTCTGGTGGCGATTCACAGCATTGCGCCAGTTTGTCAAGAAAGGTTCAGTCAGTAAAACATGTTAAAGTGAGCAGCTGGAGAAATGACCGTTTATGTATGGAGCAAAGACAGAGAGAGAGAAGTTTTGATTTTTAAAAACTCATTTATTTACTCTGTGGTGATACATAGGAACATTCAACACAATGTAAAAATTAACACATTCATAAACAAAAGTTCAGAATTATTTAAAGTAAATAAGACACCTTCATAATCCCAAATATTCTGAGAAATATTTAGTTCATCCACTTCTAAATAATATTTATATTCTAACATCACGCTTGCTCTAACTATACTCTTAAAGAGTTTTACACAATCAGTATTCTGTTCATTATTAATTTTCTACTCAAATATACTGCAAGCTCTGCTTGGCCGAGAAAAAAAATTAACAACCGTCCAATTTTCTTCTTTCTTTTGCCATATAAAAAAACCAAAAATAAAAGACTGTTCTGTAAAACTTTCTCCAAATGATTCCCAGATATCTTAGTAATGTAAATAAATCCATTAATCTAAAACATTGTACAAATCAATGAAAGATAGTTTCTCTTAATAAACAAAAGGGACATTTATCTGAAACAGCAGGATTAATAATAGAAACAAAAGCATTAACTGCAATAATGCTGTTCTTGCATTATAATAACAATGAGAATGGAGAATGTTGCATTCTCCATTATAGATCACCAACATTTTTAGTTAATGGTGGCTTATATAATAATCTCCATACAGGTTTCACCTCAAAATCAACTTTAAACAAATCTCTCCAAGGAGTATCATTTTTATCTTTTAATTTTACTTTGTTCAAAGCCTTAACACTTTTCTACGGTGGCCCTGAGGTGCAAACCACTACAACATTAACGAAAGCTAACTAAAATATACGCTGAGTCCTGCTTATGTCGCCGCCATCTTGAAAGTGGCAGTGGAGAAAATGTGCTGTGTGGACGAGTTTCAACCGTTTTACTGTACAAAGTGGAGCCACTGCCTTTACGTTACGTTTTTTAATTCATATCTTGAAATAGCAAATGCACATTGAATTATGGAATTGTGTTAATATGTTCATGAATACATCACTGTAAAGGTGTGTGTGTGTTCATCAATAAAAACGATTTATCAGAATCAGCTGTATCAAATGTAATTATTGTGCCACAAAACAATGAAATAATCACGTCAAAAAGTTTGAAACGTCCTTTGTTTTTGTTTTTCATTCCTATATAATAATGTGTGAGAGATTGTGTCAGTGACATTCATTAACATAAAAATACTTTGCAGAACGACACTTTACGAAGTTCGGTCCATTTACCTCCATTAGCTTGCTGGCAGACAAGCCACTTCAATATGGCGGACGCTAAAACGTATCGCAACAACAAGCCGACCCGCTCAAGTGATAACTTTTGGTTCAAAAGCACTGTGGTCCAATCAGCGATCTCCCAGAACTCCAACTGGGACATACCCTTTCCGCTTTTGTTAATGTTGTAGTGGTTTGCACCTCAGGGCCACCGTACTTTTCATATTTATTATCTTTCCATTCACAGAATCCAAAAGTGTCCATTCATTTTTTTCTTTCTCTGAAAAACGTCCAGGACATTCAAGGTCTTTCATTTGTGGCTTAAAACATCTTAAGGAAGGGATCTGCTTCATCAGGTGTTAGACGTCCATACAGGATATACATTCAGTAAAATAAACTTTATATTTTCATACTTGACAATAACCTTTAACAATCTTCCAGATACAACATCTTCAATTTCAATAGAAACTGGAAGAAAATGTCTTGAGAGAAGAATAGCTGCTCCTGAAGTTTTATGGCTCAGAATAATATTTCCATCCTGTTCTTTGTTTCTTCCAATCAACTTCATTATCAACACAGAGAGAGAGACAGACATCATGCTGTGGGGAGTGAATGTTCACCTGCGCAGACAGAGAGTCTGCATACAGTAGCATGAGATAACACTATGAGCTCATTGCAACAATGTTGCATTTTAAATATGATCAATGTTCACATTTATAATAAATCTCTTTTGTTGCTCTCTCTGGAAGTCAAGTCTTTATTTTTTCCTTTTCTTTCAGTCCCAGAACATTTTAAGAGCAATGGCCCTTTAGCTTTCAACCATGGAGGCGGAAAAAGGCTGAAAATTCAGCAGAAATCAGATCTATAGACTTATTGTTGGAGCAACTTGTCACACAGAATCAATCTGTTTCCAATTCTTTATATTTCAGTAGATGAAAAATCCAAAAGTTAAGGTGAGAAGATGGAGCGATGGGAACAGATGCTCAGAACCCTTCATCTGGTCTGAAGATCACCACATCCTGAAAATACTGAAGAACTCTTATTAAGAAATATTAGGAAGAATGTTTGTTAAGAACTATTTCTAGATAGTTCATCTAAAAAAAACACTAACTTTTTGTCTTTATTCTTTGATTATATTTGGGAGTTTTTCTTTTGCTTTAACTTAATTTAATTTTAGTTTCGAACGTAAAACTAATCAAAACATCAAAAACAAATCAGATCAGGACTCATTTGGACGACTGGAGGTGAAACCTTCACTCTAACCCGGTGAAGGTTCTGCAGGAACCAACATGGCTGCATCCAGAATGAAACTTTGTGTTTCGGTCCTGATGAGGTTTTGCCCCATAAATCACAGGGCCGCTGCTCTCTCCCCGGCGGGTTGCGCCTTCGGCGGCGGGAACGTGATCCGGCCGGCGTGCGTTGAAGCTGGGAGATGTGCAGATAAAGCTGGGGACTGTGTGCGTCACTCTCTTGTCATCACACTTTGAATGCGATCAGTCGTCTTTGTTTGCAGCTTGCCTAAACACACAGAGACCCTGGGGACGGATCAGCCCTAAATATGTACACCAGACCCAGATATACGTTGCTGTTGTGGGCCTCAGAGAATAAAAAGACAAGAGAAGAGAAGAAAGGAGTAAACTCCTTCTCATCTCTCAATCTCTCTCCCACGTTGCTTCCTTTCAGTTTATCGCTCTGAAAATCTGAGGTTACGTTTCTGCCTGCACAGGCAAAACGCTCAAACAACTCCTGACATCTGCAGCACAACGGATGCTGCCGAAAGCTGATCTGGTCACAAACCCAATTTTACTGCCATCATTTTAGTTTATTTGTTTTATTTTGCATATATGTTTTTTGTTATGACATTTATTTTGAAAGGTTCTAAGTAGGAAGTAAAATCCAGCATGTTCCATGGGCAACATTTTGTTATTTTATTCATGACATTTCATTAAGTTTATGTTGTATTTTAGTTGGACTATGGTGTCACTGGGAAAGTTGTAACAAGTAAAACTTTAAAGATTTGTGTCTCAAAAATAAACCCGACTTCCTACATCAGTAAAACAAACTTTATTACCGTTAAGAAAAGGTGGAAGTGATACGAAGACTAGACTCAGAAAACGATCAGAAAATACAGAATATTGAATCAACAGAAATCAAACAGAGAATCAGTGAAACACTGGATGCTGTACAGACAGGTGACCCAGACAGGACCTGGACAGGTTCTGGACAGGTGACCCAGACAGGTTCTGGACAGGTGAGCCCACCTCTCGCCTGAAACGTCTCGCTGCAGAGGCTCCATCACCTCCTGACCTCAGTAGGGACAAGGTGAAAGATGATGGATGGATAAAACACTGAATGCATCCTCTGGTTCCAGCAGAACCTGGTTCTGGTGGTTCTGATTGAATAATCAATGCTGCTGCACAACAACCTAAGGGTCAGAGGTCATCCTCCTCCAGGGATGCTAGCATGTAGCGCTGCTGTAACTGCTGGTTCTGTGAGGTAAATCCTGATGCCTGCCACACTTTTCAGAATCCATTCAATAAACTCAAAATTTAAAAATTGTTCAGTGCGTTTCTGTCACTTTGAGGAAAAAACATGGAAATCTTTAGTCATGAAGATCCTCAGCATCACCAGAGTGACGGTCCATGACCTCGTGACCCTGCCGACCTTGTGACCCTGCCGACCTCGTGACCTCGTCTCTGGCTGTCCAGGTGAGACAGGGAGACAACGGCCTCCTTTCAGGATCTTTAGCAGGTTTTCCTGGCAGGCGTCCCTGTGAGTGACTGCAAGCTGAGAGTCGTTGGCCGATGCCAGCTTCGCTTTAGTCTCTGGGTCGGCGGCCATTTTCCTCGCTTGCCTCTGACAGCAGACACTACCGTAGTGTCAACAGGAACATCTGCAAGAAATCCTCCATTTCCTTCCCTTGAGGATTAATGAGGAAACTGAACAGGATAAAAGTGATCCTGCTAAACCAAAAACTAAAAGTTGAAACCAACAAAACATGAAGAACAAAGAATCTCAACAATGTTTCCCTCATAGTTTCAGTGGACAAAGTTAGCACATCTGTGGATAAAACATGTTTTATTTCTGGAGATGAATTTGGTTGGTAGATAATAGCTGACTTACAGTGAGGCGGTTTCTGTCCAGTCCTCGCTTGCAGGAACCTCAAGGTCCAAACTGGAGCAAGACTTCAGTTGGGTTCATTAAAACCAAACGCATTCAACCCAACGACCAGATGAGCTGTAGGTTTATCAGGATTCCTGTTTCCACATTGATGATGATGTCTGAGTTCAGCCTCAGAACCAGCCAGAGACCAGACCAAACCGGACCGGGCTCACAGATAATCCCATTAACAATCCCACCAAAGCATCAAAATGTCAAAGAGACGACCGATGGACGTTTCACTCTTGGTTCATCCCTGGTTCTGCTGCGGTCTCCCACTGCAGTAGAATCTCTGGCTGAAAGGGTACTGGACCTCTGGGTCAAAGGTTAAAGAGAGAACAAAGGGACCGGAAGATCAGGACATGAGCTTGAGGTCATGTCCTGGTCACAATAATAAATAATGTTATTGCAGCCACATTCAAAACCTGAAGAATAAACTCTGTGATGTTCAGGACCAACTAGAGGATGAAGGGTTGTGACTTTGAAGCTGGCTGCCGTCAGTTCTTCTTCTTCTTCTCCACAATCAGACTTTTACTCAACGAGTTCTGGAGAACTCTGCTAACGTGAACAGCGCAGACATCCGCTAGATGTCATTTCCTCACAGTTTCAACTAAAAGATGTTGCCCGGATACCATCCGGGAGCTCCGGCAGTAACTAACCAGTAGCTTCAGTTAGAATCCACTGATCTGACCTGAAACCTGCTCTGATGGTACCGAGCCCGGTTCTGGTTCCGATGGAGGTTTCTGCCTAACAAAGGGGAGTCTTTCCTCTCCACTGTCGCCCCCTGCTGGTCAGGAGGAGTGACGCTGTGGGTCAACGACTCCATGGTTTCCTTAGACAGAAACTAAGATGAATAATAAACTGAGCTGAATGTTCTGACTGATAACTGGGATCAATAAATAGGAATAGAAGATCGATTGGATGGAGAAGTTCCTCCAGACGACATGCAGTGAATCACATCTGTAATAAAGTGACTGAACTTTACTAAACCCATTCTGGTTTAGTAAAGTGAAACATGAACTGCAGCTGAGATGAAATCAAGAGTTTTTCTGCAAGCTTTTGTTGTGCTCTAGTTTCTTTAGCATCTCTGATGGTGTGAGCGTCCAGAAAGCTCTTTGTAGTGAAACAGAGCCGGCTTACGCGTCCAACAATGCCATCATTTGTCTTTTTGTTCCTCTGCGTCCCCCTGCGGTGTCCATAACACTCGCATTGTAAAGGCATTGTGATGCGTTTGCTGGTGATGCGACACATTTTTCAATGTGTGGCGGTTCCTCTGAGAAATGTGTCATGCTGGTGTGTTTTACCCCCTGAGGACGCCACGGTGTCGCGTTTCACACCAGGACTCACACTTTTACTGCATACACACACACACTGATCCCAGCAAGTATTGGTTTGCACACACACTCCTGCTCTTCAGGTGTTGTGATTATTGTTGAAACTGTGATCCAGATTTATTGAGCTGAGGCCAGCTGGCTTCAGCTGATGGGCTCCATGGAAACAAAGACTTATTATAAACTGTAATAATCAAATCTGACACACATTCGCTGGTTGCAGGTCAGACAGGCGCTCGCCTCAAACCACCTGAACGTAAACGTCTGGGGAAGATGAGCTGAGGTCCAGTCCAGCTGGCTGGCAGCGCTGCAGGACCCTGGAAATCAAACCAGTCTAAGCTGATGGTGAGAGACCAGTTCAACTAGCTGGGTGAGTTACAGCAGGGTTCAAAGGTCAATACTAGAAACCACTTATGAGAGAAGAGGCAGTGGTGATTCAGGCAGCAGAGATCTGGACCAGTTAAAGCTTACGGGCGAACCATGTGGAAAAGTGTCTCAGTGGTGATGCTGCTGAGGGGCGGAGCCTGATGGACTACAACAGTCCAGGGGCCTCATGCATAAAAAAGTTTGCCGTTTTCACACTTAAACTTGGCGTAGGACAAATTTAGAAAAGTGCGGCACAAAAAAACTCCAGATGTATGAAGCCAAGCTGCAATCAGATCTGCTCACCTTTCCTTTATAAATCCTGATTTGGGGGAATAGAGCAGCTTTCCGCCTGTCGCCTCCATAAATACAAATGTAACCACTGTTCTAGTTTCCCCTATGAACAGCGCCCAGATTCTCTGACCTACACTCTATCAAATACTTCACAATGATAAAATAATGTTTTAATTGACAACAGTGTATGTTGTAGAGTGCGTAACTGAGCACAAGAGTAAGACTAAGATAACTACAACTAAGATCTAAATGCAGTGCAACTTTGACCTTATACTAAAATAAGGAAGGAAAAATTGTAAAGTTGAATATGTACCAGTTTAATAAACCGTACTGGTCAGTAATAAACCAAGGGCAATGCACAGTAACGGAGCACAGTTAACTTTCAACACAGTAGAACAATAGCACAGAATGTGTCCCTCCCACTAATGAGTTATTAATCACCGGAAGTGCTACAACTCAATATTACAACTCCAATGGATTAGTAATAAGATTTTTAGCACACTTAGTGCAACCATGCTGTCTCAGAACTGTTCAAAACGACCCTTTAAACAGGTTGTATACATAAAAAAACAGCAGACAAGGCTGAAAGTATCAAACTGGCGTTATCAACCACACTATTCAGTTTCTTGAATTAGTAAAACAGTCCGTTAGCTTTTCAACGTCGCAGGCCTGAGGGGCTCGGTTAGCTTCCGTCCTCGGTTAGCTTCCGTCCTCGGTTAGCTTCCGTCCTCGGTTAGCTTCCGTCCTCGGCTAGCTTCCGTCCTCGGCTAGCTTCCGTCCTCGGTAGTTCCAATGATGGCGGCTCCCAGAACAACCAGGAGGACTGGGTTACTCACCCCACCATGGATTACCAGTTTTTCAACGAACGGCAATAAACTGATCCAGCTCCGGTCCAACAGTCCGGTCCGGCTCACGAGCGTGGTTCCGGTCTGCAGCTCCAAAACCCAAGTAAAACGTTGAGCGGGGTCCGGTTCTGTGGTTCCGAAAACCAGTGAAAACGTTCAGGACAAGTTTGTAGCTCCAACTGGTTAGCAAAAACTAATAACAGTCCGCCGGTCCAACCTGGTCCATGAACCGGCCGACTGCCAGTACACCTCCAGTACCGGTCCATCACAGCCAATCAAATTGCTTAAACTTGATTTTGCCCTTGACTGACCAGTAAGGTAGAGACAAGTAAAATTGATGCATTTACTGGCGGTAGTAAATAACAGCTATTAACAAAACGCTACATTTACTGTGTGTATAAAGCCAACAGAAAATACCTGTTTATACTATATTGTTATGGACTTTTACAGTGTGTAAAACCTCCAATATGTGAGTGTAAAACATTAACCAAGTTAAGTAAAAGGCGATTATTATGGTTTAAGGTGAAAAGGTCTACAATGCATTGTATTTAAGAAAAATGTTTAAGGGAAGTAGGAGAAAAGAGTTATATATATAACCTGAGGGGTTACGCATATAAATATTAATTAGTATAAATACCTGGAGGTCTGCTGCCACGTGAAGCAGTAACCATGGCAACGTCCTTGTTTGTAGCAGAATAAGTATTTATAATAATAATATTTATAGATTTTATGTAATAAAAATAATAAATTTTAAAGAAAAAACAATCCAAATGAAATAATAAAGACATCCCCAGTGCAGATGGCTGTTGGAGCAGCAGAGCGTTCAGCTGGGATTTAAAGACTCAGAGAGTCTCTGAATGGGAATGTGGATGTGAGGATTTGGGTTTTTCTCTGTTAATTTAGGTTTCTGTGTCGTTTTCAGTTAATTGAGTCTTGGTGTTTTCCTGTCTGAACCTTGATTGTTGCCAGCTGTGTCTCGTTTCCCTGATTACCCTCTGTGTTTTTAATCCCACCTGTGTTCCTTGTCGGGTCCTTGTCTAATCTGTCTTGTCGTGTCTAATCTGTCGTCAGAAGTCTCTTGTTTTCCAGTTGCTACCAGTTTTGCGCCTTAGCCTTCTACTCAGTCTGTGCTGCCTGGAGTTTTGGACTTATACTCATTTCATCATTAAAATCATCATTTCTTCACACCAACCTGGGTCCTCTGCGTCTGCCTCACCACCGCTAACCACACATCATGACAGTGGACGTTTCTTCTGAATCCAGGAATCATGAGCAGAAGTTACATTTACAGAGTCCAGATGATTTCTGTCCATAAGGCGCATTCACAAAGCGGGCTGCTCAACTAAAGGACGGCTGCAGCTGGACCGGTACCGGTACCGGTACCTGCTTTAAGTTCTGCTCAGAGCTCCAGGATGATCAGTCTGGATGAATCTAAACGATCAGAAACCAGCAGATCAATCTGATCTCTGATCAATGGCTCCATGTTCTCCATCAGAGCCAAAGCTCCTCAGGTAGCGGCTCACCTTGATGCAGCTACTGATATACCTGGGATTGTCTCCACACCTGATCACCTTCAATAATCAAACTGTTTGATCAGCCCTGGTTTCTCTCTAGTGAGAATAAATAGATGCATTCTGACGATGAGTTTCACCTTTATGAGACACAAACTGAGCAACATGATTATTTACACTGAGGTTTTCACATCCTTTATTTTCTTTAAGTAAGTAAGTAAGTAAACATTATTTCTATAGCGCTTTTCACAGACCAGGGTCACAAAGTGCTGCACAAAGTGTAAAAAATAAAATAAATTAAAAGCAACATACAAAACAATAAAACACAGTATTAAGCTAAAAAGCAAGTTTAAAAAAGTGGGTCTTAAGTTGTTTCCTAAAAGTGTCTATACAATCCAGAGATCGAATGGTACAAGGTAGCTCATTCCAAAGGCGAGGCGCCACAGCTTTAAAAGATCTGTCTCCTCGAGTCTTAAAAAGGGTCCGAGGAACCATCAGCAAGTTCAGACTGGACGACCTGAGGCTCCTAGTCAAAACATAAGGCTGGATGAGGTTCTTAATATAGTCTGGCGCCTGTCCATGAAGAGCTCTAAAAGTCAGTACCAGGATTTTGTAGTGCATCCTGTAAGATACAGGCAGCCAGTGCAAACTTTTGAGGATGGGTGTAATATGTTCCCTCCTGTGAGTGCGAGTCAGCAGGCGTGCAGCAGAGTTTTGTACAACCTGCAGACCCGCAAACTCCCTCTTGTTAAGACATGTAAACAGACTGTTACAATAATCCAATCTCGATGAGACAAAAGCATGAACAATCATCTCAAGCTCACCATAAGTCACCATCTTACGAAGTTTAGAAATGTTCCGAATTTGGAAAAAGCAGTTCCTAACAAGCTGATTTATGTGCCGCTCCATAGACATCGCTCCATCCATGAAAACACCCAGGTTGCGCAGGTTGCTTTTAGCTGTGCAGCTCAAGTTTCCGAGGTGCTGCTTAATTCCAGGCACAGCACCGCCAGGAGCAACAATCAAGGTCTCGGTCTTGTTGGAGTTCAATAACAGGCTGTTTTCAGTGAGCCATTTTGTCACTTCGGCCAAACAACTAGTGAGAGTGCAAAGTTTATGTGGCTCACTTGGCTTGAAAGAGCAGTACAGTTGCAGATCATCGGCGTACAGATGATAGGACACATCACTGAACTTCTGGATGACCCTGCTCAGAGGAAGTAGGTACAGCAGGAACAGAACAGGTCCCAAGACCGATCCCTGCGGCACACCCCACAAAAGCTCTGCAGAATCAGACACTGCATTTCCCACTGATACACTAAAAGTTCTGCCAACCAGGTAAGAGGTGAACCATTTCAAAACGCAACCCGACATTCCAACCAAATGTTGGAGCCTGTTTATCAGGATGCCATGGTCCACTGTATCAAACGCCGATGACAGATCCAACAAAACCAGCACAGAACATTTACCGGTGTCAGCTGCCATCATAATATCACTAAACACCTTCAACAGGGCTGTTTCAGTGGAGTGAAACTCACGATACCCAGATTGAAAAGTGTCATAAATGTCATTTACCTGCAAAAATGATCTAAGTTGGGTGCAGACCACCTTTTCCAGGACTTTGGCCAAGAAAGGGGTCTTGGATATTGGCCGGAAATTCTTGAGTTCGGAAGAGTCCAGTCCTGTTTTCTTTAACTGTGGCTCCACAATGGCATGTTTGAAAAGACAAGGAAACACACCACTAAGCAAAGACATGTTAAACATTTTAGCAATATAGGGCCCAATGGAGTCAAAAACCCTCACAAACAGTTTAAAAGAAAGAACATCTAAAGTACCAGAGGACGGTTTCATTTTTTTCATGATGGTTGAGATGTCTTTCACAGTGACAGGCTCAAATGAGGCCCAGCTCTGAGTGGGAGGTTCCAAATGCTGGGAACCATGGCAAGGAGGCAAGCTGTCCTTTATTACTTTGACCTTATCAATAAAGAAATCCAGGAACTCATCACAACTAGTTGTAGACTTACGAGGATTTACAGCAACAGGTGACACAAGAGAGCTGATAGTGTCGAAGAGCACTTTAGGATTTCTTTTATTTGAGGCAATCAGACAATTAAAATAACTTGCCCTGGCCTCCTCAATCCTCTTATTTATGAACAATATTAAGTCCTTTAAATGCAGCCTATGGACCTCCAATTTAGTAGACTTCCATAAACGTTCAGTCTGGCGGCATGTTCTCCTCACAGACATAATTTCATCATTTATCCAAGGACAGAAACTTTCCTGTGGTGCCTTCCTAGCCTTAACTGGCGCTACTTGATCCAAGATATCAGCACATTGGCTATTAAAACAATTCACAAAACACTCAGTTTCAGTGAGATTATTAAGAAGAGAAGGATCAAGCTTTTCGCAGAAAAGCATGGCTGTCGCCTCTGTGATGATTCTCCTCTTTGCCTTAGTAAATACAGGCCGAGGTTCAGATGGCACCATCAAGTCAAAGAAAACACAGTAATGGTCACTGAGAAGCACATCCTCCACACACACATTGGTAATTTGCAAGCCCAGTGCAAAAACCAGGTCTAACGTGTGACCCTTGTTGTGTGTGGGACCTGACACATACTGTGTAAAGTTGAGCGCCTCTGTCAGTGATATAAGATCTCTTGCTGGGATAGAAGTAACATCATCAATCTGCAAATTAAAATCACCCACAATCAAGACCTTTCCCAATCTAATTATAGAAGATAGAAAGTCAGCGAAATCCTGAAGAAAAGTCCCAGCAGGGCCAGGAGGACGATATATCAAAATAGTATAAAATGTATCTGAGGAACCAACTTCCATCATGAGGGTTTCAAAAGAGGTGGTGTGGCTTGTTTTAGACAGTCTGCATGTGGACCAGTCACGGTGCACAGCAGCCAGTCCTCCTCCACGGCGGCCGGAGCGAGGCTTACCTACTGCCAAGCAACCAGCAGGACAAAGCTCATTTAAATGGACAAATTCATTTTCCCTCTGCCACGTCTCTGTGAGGAAAAGGAAGTCCAAGTTTTTCCTAACAATGAGTTCATTAATGGAGAACGATTTATTTGAAATTGAACGTGCATTCAATAATCCAATCCGATTTTGCGATGACAAAGAAGTCAGATCAGAAGTCCAGTCGGCTTGGCACAGCGGGATAGGCTGAATACATCTCCCACGGTCACGTGACAAACAGCTGTACTGGCATGACCGATACTGCTCTCCTGATGTAAGCACGAAACGTTGAAATGAACCTGGGGCTCAGGCGGCTCGTCCATCGCGGGTCCAGCGATGTCCACGCCTAACTCCACAACCCGGAAGAGTGGCGAGATGGCGTAGATGGGGCAGCACCCCCAGCTGTAAGGCCGTGTACGAGCGGTACCTGACGCAGCCACCTGTAGCTCCGATTTACATGAACCGTACGCCACGCCTGATCCAAACCTGGACACCCGCTCGGCAGCCTCTTCTCCTCCTTTTCGGATTTCCTGGACGTCGCCACAACGCCAGGTACTCACGGGAGGTTGGGGGACACACAAACGGAGGTGGAAAAGTTTGTTTGTTGCTGTCCCAGTCGTGAAAGGGGCTTTCCATTGACTCTTTGATTTCGAAAAGAAAGTCACGATTATAAGTCCTTATTGCACTCACGCAAACGCTGTCCATCAGAGTTGATATGACAGCAAACACAAGCAGAAAAATGGCAAAAAAGCAGCAATGTAACAGGCGAGCGGCAGCCTGAACACACACAGGCGCCATCTTTATTTTGTGTTAGCTTATTGTCTGAGGATAAATGAGGTTCAGTTTCATCGTTTAAACACTAAAATATTAAAATCATCAGGTTTGATGCTTCCTGGTCTAAATAACTGAATATTGTCAGATTTCAGTGGATTTATGTGAGTTTTGACTCTTTGTAGTTTGATAATATTCACAGATAGTTTGTGTGGCTGCTGCACATTTTCACACCAGAGGAAAAGTGTGCGTATATTTATGTAAACTTTGACACCACCTTCATTTTTATACATGCCAACTTATAACAAATATGGCGCCACACATTTTTTGTGCGCACGCCGCTTTAGACATGAGGCCCCTGGTGATTGTCATGATGGGTTAGATCAGGGGTCTCAAACTCCAGTCCTGGAGGGCCGCTGTCCTACAGTTTTTAGATGTGCCACAGGTACAAAACACTGGAATGAAATGGCTTAAATACCTCCTCCTTGTGTAGATCAGTTCTCCATAGTCCTGCTAATGACCTAATTATTCTATTCAGGTGCTGCAGCAGAGGCTCATCTAAAAGTTGCAGGACTGCGGCCCTTGAGGACTGGAGTTTGAGACCCCTGGGTTAGATGGTTGTTGTGGGACTCAAATGCAGGAGACGGCTGTGAAACTGAAGAATTAGTAAAATATATGGAGAAACAAACTTAAAACAATCAAAGTGAGCCATGGCAAAAACACAAAAATCCATAGAAGGAAAAGCAACAAGAAGAATAGGAGGAGAACAGGAGAAGACGAGGAACCGGCAAGGAGTGACTGAGACTGAAATGCTGAAATACTGGGGAGGGTGAAGGCAGAACAAAAGACCTGACTAGCTAACTGGTTACAGTGTGAGGAGAGACATGGAAGGAGTACGCAGGGAAACAGGAAATAAATCTAACACTAAATAATTACTATGAACAAGAAATAAACACAACTAGAAACACCAAGAACTGACCTAAAGGAAAAAACAGGAACAAGACTGATATAACCAGAGTCAGAAAGTTACACAAAATAATGAAACTAGAAAAAAACAAGGCAGCAGAACTAAAACATAACTGATGTAAGTATCAGTACCAAACAAGCCAGGATGCTGACAGCGAAGCTCTATATGGGCAGAGAAGAAGAGAGTGGCATCATGATGAGGCTGCATGGACAACAGAGTCCATCTGGAAAGTCCTGATCTGGAGCTGCTGCAGCATTGGGCTGTCAGGAACCTTCAGAAATGATTATTCTTGTCCCAATGGGCAATTCATTTTACAGAAGGTCACAATAAAAACAACAAAACACCAACAATTAATATTTAGTAATATTTAGCCAGGACATTTTGTGTGTGTGTGTGTGTGTTTCCATCTGTGCAGTAAGCAGCTTTGTCTTCACCATAACATAGTGACTATTCATAATCTTCATAACCAGAACTTTTTATGTTAAGAGTAAATCCTAGAATAATTAGCTGGTCTTTGTGATTTGTGATGAAGGGTGGAGGTGAAAACCATCTCTGATGTGTGGAAAGGACTCCCCGCCCCGCTGAGTCCATGAGCAGCCAGAGCAGAAGGATTAGCTGCTGCCGACGAGGCGTTCCACCTTTAATGCTCATCAGGCCGTCTGCCACTTCCTTCACATAATCTGCAGTGGATCGGGCTGGCAGGAAACACTGGAGCCTTTAAGTTTGATCTGTTGGAATCAGAAAGAATTCAAACTGAACAAATCAAAGTTTATGGTCTCCTACAAACCCACATGTTCAAGAGATAACAGGTAAAATCAGGAGAAATCTGGTCAATCAGGCAGTGCAGAGGTCAATGTCAGCCCTGTGGAAGCGATCTGGACATGGAGCTTTCACCTGATTTACCTGATTGTGTTCTGTCTGCAGTGTCTACAGCTCCAGGCTCTCAGAGAGGATTTGGTTTGTGGCCGAAGTGGGGAACTGGGGCAAACTGGAATCTGTGGTCCTGGGCTGACCCCGATGCTGCGTCTCATTGGTCCAGCTGCAGCTGGCGGTGAGTTTGTGCTGCTGGCAGCTGTCAGTCTGTCTCCACCTGCCTTGGTGCTGCATAGCTGCTTCTTCAGACCGGCTGCTTGGAAGCTGCATTTCCTTCATGTAGATTTTTATTCAACTTTACTGGATTGTCTGAAACATCGGGATGCCATTTTCCAACATTCAGGTGAGTCTGTGTCTGAATCCTGCACAGAGTTAATGTTGTCCTGGTTTGATTTAGTCTGCAATGACTTGGTCTTCATGTTTCTGCTACTGACAGAAATGTGTCGCATAAACTTTTCACTGGAATCTGATTAGAAGACCAGCAGGTGTTGCCTCTCTGCCTCATCGCGGCCGGCTGGGCGTCTGACTGACGGTGCGCCGCCGTCAGCAGAAAAGCCCACTGGGCGTCAATCAGGCGGCCATCGCCACTGAGTCAAGAGAAAACATGCTGGGAACACGCAGCGTGTCAGAGGCTCATTAAGAAGCCAAGCAGCGTTTATCCACCGCTGAGAGGAAACAGTAAATCACTGAGCTGCTGTTCCACAACCTGCAGCTAAAACAGCCAGAAAGGCTTCAGGCAGGTTTTGGTGAGAACAGCAGAAAGTTGGAACAGCAGAGATGTTTTCTTGGAAACTTTCAGGATGTTTGTGATGATAAAACTGAGAGGAATTAGTAATAAAATACTGTAAACAGCGTGAAGAACAGGCCTCGTCCCAGGAAGTTCCTGCAAACGAGAAACCACAAATTAAAACTTGTGGCTGATCTGATCTGACTCAACAGGAAGGAGAATTAGTGGACTTCCCAAAAATCTGACCATTCCTGTTAACTTCACCGTAAAGTTAAACACACCTAGTCAACCTTTAATGTCTATTCAGCAGATTTTTATTCTCCTGTGGAAGTTATCTTCATATTTCTATTCCAGAAAAAACAAATGTAAATAATTACTGAATTCAATTCAGTAAATTGTCACAAAAACCAGATTTATGTCAACAGCTGGAAATGAAAAGCATTAAATATAAAAAAGACATTAACACTGAAAATAATAATCAACATTCACTTAAAATGATCCAGAATTAATAAAAAAGTATTTTTATATGTTGCAATAAAAAACCCAGAAACACAAAGTTATGAGCAAAAATGAGAGAAGAGAGAGAATCCAACATGTCTGAATGTCTGGGAACATCATCCATCCATCCATCATCCATCCATCTGATCATCCATCATCCATCCATCATCCATCCATCTGATCATCCATCCATCATCCATCCATCTGATCATCCATCATCCATCCATCATCCATCCATCCATCATCCATCCATCATCCATCCATCTGATCATCCATCATCCATCCATCATCCATCCATCTGATCATCCATCCATCATCCATCCATCTGATCATCCATCCATCATCCATCCATCCATCATCCATCCATCATCCATCCATCATCCATCCATCTGATCATCCATCCATCATCCATCCATCTGATAATCCATCATCCATCCATCATCCATCATCCATCCATCATCCATCCATCTGATCATCCATCATTCATCCATCATCCATCCATCTGATCATCCATCATCCATCATCCATCCATCTGGTCGTTATGAATTCAATAACTTAGAGCCATTGAGCAACGCCGTTAGACATCGCGGCGTCTGTTCCCTCCACCATCACGGCGTCCGTTCCCTCCACCATCATGGCGTCCGTTCCCTCCACCATCGCGGCGTCTGTTCCCTCCACCATCACGGCGTCCGTTCCCTCCACCATCACGGCGTCTGTTCCCTCCACCATCGCGGCGTCTGTTCCCTCCACCATCGCGGCGTCCGTTCCCTCCACCATCACGGCGTCCGTTCCCTCCACCATCACGGCGTCCGTTCCCTCCACCATCATGGCGTCCGTTCCCTCCACCATCGCGGCGTCTGTTCCCTCCACCATCACGGCGTCCGTTCCCTCCACCATCACGGCGTCTGTTCCCTCCACCATCACGGCGTCTGTTCCCTCCACCATCGCGGCGTCTGTTCCCTCCACCATCACGGCGTCTGTTCCCTCCACCATCACGGCATCCGTTCCCTCCACCATCACGGCGTCTGTTCCCTCCACGATCACGGCATCCGTTCCCTCCACCATCGCGGCGTCTGTTCCCTCCACCATCACGGCGTCCGTTCCCTCCACCATCACGGCGTCTGTTCCCTCCACCATCACGGCATCCGTTCCCTCCACCATCGCGGCGTCTGTTCCCTCCACCATCACGGCGTCCGTTCCCTCCACCATCACGGCGTCTGTTCCCTCCACCATCACGGCATCCGTTCCCTCCACCATCGCGGCGTCTGTTCCCTCCACCATCACGGCATCCGTTCCCTCCACCATCGCGGCGTCTGTTCCCTCCACCATCACGGCGTCTGTTCCCTCCACCATCACGGCGTCTGTTCCCTCCACCATCACGGCGTCCGTTCCCTCCACCATCGCGGCGTCCGCGGAGGTGGAGGTTCCTCCGCGGAGGAGGACAAATGGCGGCGGCCGTTCCCTCCACCAGAAGGCCCCTGCTGTGGGCCTTCACCCCCAGTTGTCTTTTAAACACGGGGCCCTTGGGAATCCCATCAGCCGTCAGTGGGAGTCTCATGGGTGGGAATCCCATCGTCAAACAAATATCCAGAAATAAGATGCAACACAAACCCAAATGGATCCAAAAGAATTCAAATCAGTCAATAACACAGAAAGGTTAAATAACATGAATCAATATTTTGATGTGTAACGATGATTTTGGTGATGCACTCGTCAAAATGTAACGTTTGTTCTCAGTTGTTGACTGTTTGGAGTTTTTCATGATTGTATTTTTGTGATGCACTTTGAACTTCCTTGTTGCTGAAATGGTTGATACTAATAAACTTGATCGATTGATGATTTGATTTTGTCTCGTTTGCTGTTTAACAAGCTCATCTACCCAAACGCCTGTTGAGACACTTTATAATATTCATAAAAAGCCTGTCGGATAGCATCAGTGAGACATTTTACAGAAACATCATCTGTTGAGTTGGGCAAATATGACCATGTTTGCAAATGTCTGTTTGGTCTTTAAAATGTTGCGTTGCTGATGAGTTTGTGACCCGAAGTGTCCTGCAGATGGAGGGCAACTTTTCAGAACATTTGACTCTATTAAAACATTTTCTACTAACTTAAAAGCTCTTAGATCGTCAAATGTGCAGCACTATTCATATGATTCTTATTTTTATTTAGTTTTACTTTTTTCTTTTTTATGTATTGTTTGTATTGTGGTTAAGTTTTGTGCTTTGTATTCTTTTAAAACGTGTAACTTGACATACTCCTTTTAGATTAAAAATGCTTTTCGTTTATCATATTTTAATCTGTTTTAACGTGTTTGTGTTTTATTGTAATATAGTGATTGAAGCTGGAAGACTACAGATGAAAACTGGTCTTTATGGGTAACTCTAGCAGTTTATGTCGTGTATTTTCCTTTTGAAATAAATAAGCAGCAACAACTAAAGAGCAACGTGGCAAAAAGGAAACTTCTGGCCCTGCAGTTGCCTAACTCCAAAAACCTAGTGAACTCTCTAATGAACAAGCAGCACTTGTTCTAGACTAGAAGACTTTTAGTAGCTCCAAGGGGATTGTTTGTAACCAACTAAAGAAACTTTTGAAACCTCCAAACTTCCAGAATCACGTAACACAGATTTTTACAACATCAGAAGAACTCAACTCAGAAAATGACTCCATTCATTTGATTGTCCACAAGTCATCTTAGAATTTTGATGCGTCTTTATTAAGCAAGCTTTTTAGCAGAGTTAAGCAACAAAACAAATTGAATAATAAATGATTCTAGATCCAAAATAAAACTCTAAATTACCTAGTACCTTTCTCTACTGAACGAAGCTTCATCTGAAACCCAGACGGTGAATGAAAACTGGAGTCTTCATGTCCTTGGATGGTGACTTTCTTCTTCAGGCTGAATCTCCTTCTGACTGGATGCAAAGTGCAACTTGTTGTTGACCTCAGACAGTTCAGCTCCTCGTCAACACTGTGACCTCCTGTGACCTTTGTCCATTGACCAAGTGCAGCTGATAGAGATCTACATATTGACAAAATAAACATTTTCAATTCAAAAAACCATATTTGCTGCTAAATTATTGAATAACTAGCTTTAGCTGCTACTGTGGATGTTGACATTAGCATTAGCTGCTACCTGTTTAGCATTGACATGCTATTTTAGGCTAGCATAGCTACTGATAGCCTAACTCCTTTTAGCACAACTTGAACATAGCAACAGCGTTTTCAAGCATCCAATCAGATCAGAGAGAAGCAGCTTCATCGTCCACTGCTGTTGTTAGCAACAGCTGCTGTGCGTCAGATTTATAAGTGTACCAGAAACACATGAATATAAAGGTTCTGGGTGGGAACTTTAGTGTGTAAAAAAAAAAAAGTGATTAAATGGGTTAAAAGTTTTAACTTGTAAAAATCTATGTACGGTAATTGATTATTGATGCTGAGCAGAGGAGATGGCTCGGCTGCTCAGTGAGTCCTGAAGGGTTCTGGTGACACCATGAAGGCCCTGCAGCTGGTTCTGCTCCATCTCTGGCTGCTAACCTTGACCTTGACAACCATCACACCTTATTAACATTAACTACATTCCTCCCAGTGGATTCTGGACCCTTTACTGGCTCCAGCTGGCTGTCGGGTTTTGCCTCCCTTCTTCAGGTTGTGTGACCAGAACAGCCGTCTCACTCCAATGTGGAAAAGTTGGATCGCGTTCATCCAGAGAAAAGGGAAAACTCCTCTCAAACCTTTATTGTGGAATCCCTTAACAGCCTGCCTACAACGTCACCCTTTCTACATGTTATCACCTGTAGAAACCTAAGTGACAGACACAGAGTGGATGAAAGTCTGAATCATCTCAATTCTCTACAAATAAAACCCCAGGTCTCTGTCCAGGTCTTTTGTCTCTTCCGTCTCTGAACTTGTTTCACTTTCAGTTTGTTTCGAGTTCTTGAAAACAACACAGCCGTTTCCTTCAGTCACACCCATCTGGAAAATATGCTAAACATGTCAGTAAATCATCCTTGACAAGAAATATTCTCCTGATAGCTTTTCCTTTTAATCCCGCTTGACCCTACGACAACACCGAGGTGAAAAGAAGGGAAATATATCAGGAAAGAGCAGAAACAAGCTAAACTTTAGACTGAAAAACAAAGAATTATCTACAGCATAATCATAATCAGATTTACTTGTGTTGAAGTTGCTCTGAAAGAAAGAAAACAGGAGAAATGTGCAGGTGAGTGAGGAGATGAATGGAGGGAAAGAGAAACAACAAACATGGAAACTGGAAACAAAAGGAAAACCTCTGGAATGTTGTTACCTGGTGAGGAATGAATGTAAAGTCTTGATGGCAAGTCAGCAAGAGATGTTGCAATAAAATCTCTATTTCTGTTTTTGATTTGCCAACATTTTCAAAACCCTAAATAAAAATGAACTGACAGTTTTACCTTCTCTCCCTCCACCGATCAGAGATCACTTACTTTTTTCTTTTTTTATTTTTTTTTTACCAGATTTTCATTAATCTTTGTAAACTGATCTCCTCTGCGTTATGGATATTGCCAGTTATTACAGCATAAAGAGACGTTAGAAGCTGTGCTGTGTTTCCCCACCTGAGCTGGTCTCCTCCGTTAATTAAGATAATTCAGAAGCATTAATATATTCTTATCTGAACAAGAGAGAAAATCCTCCACAGGGTCCCTGTTAGATTTGAACATGAACATTTCAAATTTTTAAAAATGTTTCTGTGTTCATTGCCAAGCCGTTGGTATGGAAGACGCATGTAATTTATTTATGGGTAAATTTGAAGATGATCATGTGATTCATAATAATCATTTTGAGCCGAAGCTGAAATGCAGGTTTCGATACATAAATGACATATTTCCGACTTTTCAGGCAGCTCTATTCACACATCTTAAATTTTAGGTTTTGTACATTTTAGTAGAACAGACAGGAAGAGACTTTGACTATACACTAGTCCTCATGCTTCAGTCAGCCTACAGGGATTTGTAATACTAGGAACAAATGTTTGAAATTTCATCAAATCCAGATCAACACTGAAGAATCCTACTTTTGGTTTTGTTCTAAGAGTTTTCTGTAACATACTTTGTTAAAACCCGTACTGTCTCTTTAAGAGAGCGCTCAGTTATGATGTCACTGTTGACGGTAGGCTGCCTGAGTAGAGATAGGAAGTTTCCTTAAGCTCATGTTTTATTAATTATACAACGCAAATGGAACTACATGCAGCTGTGAATATTTATATGTTTTAAAACATAAAAACATTTTTCCTGAGTTTAGAGCAAATGTTGCTAAGCGACAGCCGTGGGGTTTCTCCTGTGTGTGGAGGAGCTGCATGTTACTGAGCATTTTGTTTCCGTTTGGCCAGCAACCAGCTCCTTTCTTCAACTGAACTCAACGGAGAGCAAATCCAGGCTGTCAGTTTAAAATCCAGGAAAAAATCAAAACCTGAAAAAATGGTATTAGGAAGTCAAAAGTGTAGATTCTGCCTGGTCTCTAAGATTAAAAATGATTTTATGTGTGGTTTCAGGGGTTTCCCTTCTAGCCAGACGTTACAGCTTTCCTCTTGTTGCTGTTCTCAGTGTGACGATCAACAAAATGTCTTCCTTCAGCCTCAAAGAGACGCAAAGTTTTATTCACTTGCTGAGCTCATGTTGAAATGCCCTAGCAGCCTGATTTCTAAAGGCAAAACTAAAAGAGAATTAAAGCTAATGTTGGTATTAAGATGAGACACATTTCATGACATAACACTGCTTCTCTGAAAATTAAAGGTGTTGAAGTTGAGTCGGGTCTCAAAGAGGAAGCGGCAGATAAACTCATATTGATCCGTTACAGAAAAGCCTGAAGGACTTCAGGAAGTTCTGCTGCTGAACTGCTTCTGGGATGATTCCTGTCATTTTAAACAACCAGCTGCTGCAGTAATAAAATCTCAGCTGATTGCAAGCAGTTTCTCTTTTTGCTGTTGAGAGACGTTCAGCAGATCCCTGATGCTCGGCAGAGATCTGAATCTCGGTGTTGTTGTCCGTCCGCCCCCGTCCAGCATGTGACTGACGGCTCACCGCTTTGCTTCGTGGCTCTAATTGTCCTCCGCTGTTTACTTCCACTGAACTCAAAGAAAATCCAGCAGGATGGGAAGGGTGGAACCGCAGCGAGAGATGTCAGACATGCAGCAACATGCGCTGCCACAGATTCCAGGTGATGTTCCTGTAAAAACCAAGAAAACAAAGGCTGCTAAAAATACATGCCACTAATGGTTCCTCTGGGCTAAATGTGACTGTTGGAGAATAAATGGCACCACATTTTAAAGGAACCAACATTCAGATGATTCCAGAAACATGACTGTAATTTTTAATGTTGAGACATTCAGAGATTTTTTTATGTCATTTGATTATTTAAAATGTTATCTAAATCATTTTTAAAGAAGCGTCAGTGTTTTTATGTAAGGTTATAAATGACAAAGTGGCCTGCAAAAGTATTCACACCCCTTGAAATTTTCCACATTTTGTCACATTGCAAACATAATAGACGTTTTTGGAATTTAAAGGCAGTTTGTCGCACTGAGAGAAAAAAATTCTCAATACTTGTGATACTTTTAAATAAAAAGATTTATTAATAAAAAATATTTTGAATCATGTATAATTTTCGTTCTACTTTACAATTATAAACCACCTTCTGTTGGTCTTTCACATCAAATTCCAATTAAATATATTTATGCTTGTGGTTGCATTATGACAAAATATGGAAAAGGAGTTAGAAAACTTTTGCAAACCACTCACCAGGTACTGATGGCCTTTTAAAATGTACTTAATGCTCATGTTTATTCAACATTAACAGATTCAGAACTTCTTGATTTAGTTGGGAGCAGTGATGGATGTAGAGTCTAACAGCTGCTGGGAGGAAGGATCTGCGGTAACACAGCTTTGTGCACCAACAACGCAGTCTGTCTTCATAAAGTTATGATCCAAAACAAAAAGTTTACTGACAGAAACATTTATTTTCCTTTTGAAAGTTGCACCTTCTGTCAAAAGGAAATGTTCAGTGTAGTTCCCTGGCATTTGTCTGATTCCCGTCGCTTTGACGACCTGAAGAAACACCAGCAGAAAAACGTCATTCCTGAAATGAAACATCTGAAACATCTGAAGAAATGCAGCTGATTAGATTCACATTCCGTTGCAGAGAGCCACACCCAGCCTGACAGGGTGGATATGGTTTCTTGGAAACATAAAACATGTTGAAAAATAATATTCTGGAGGCCAATGAAAACAAATGAGACGAGGAGGAGCGTATGTGAAGACATCATATCTTTATTCAATAATTGAATCTGAAGATACAGCCAGATATATTATGGGATAGTTCAGAACAGAGCAGATTCATGGCCTAGTCAAAGCCGAGACCTGAATCCAGCAGAGAATCTGTGAAAACAAAGATGTCCTCTATTGATAAGGACCGATCTGGAAACGCTCGGCTGAATCAGACGGGATAAAAAATGAAAAAATCTAACTGATTTTCCTTCCACTATTTTTATCGTTGCTCTGTGACATAAAACACAAGCAGCTCCTCTGAAGACGCGAAAAGATCAAATATGAAAGATTTGATTCGTTATATTTTATTGGTCGGCTTTTTATTCATTCTTTAAATAAAAAAATTATGAAATTTTCTTTCTTCTGATAAAACGTCAGAGCTTCTCCTCCAACTTCCTGTCAGACATGATTAACTTCCTGTCAGACATGTTTAACTTCCTGTCAGACATGTTTAACTTCCTGTCAGACATGATTAACTTCCTGTCAGACATGTTTAACTTCCTGTCAGACATGATTAACTTCCTGTCAGACATGTTTAACTTCCTGTCAGACATGTTTAACTTCCTGTCAGACATGTTTAGCTGGGCAGGGTCGGGGTTAGGGAAGGACGTTGTCGGGATCTTGGGTTGTTTGGTTTGTTTCTTGTTTCTGTTCCTTAGTTTCTCTTTTTTTATCAGTCCTGTTTCTGTTTTTGTTTTGGTTCAGTCGTTTCTTAGTGATTCTAGTTTATTATTTCTTGTGTCTAAGTTACTCTGGATTATTAGGTTCCTTATATCCACTCATTCTTAGTGTTAGTTTATTCCCTTGCCCCCTGTGCCTATGTCTCTCCCCTGCGACCCTTTAACCAATCAGAGCCGGTCTTTTTCTCCACCGCTCTTTCTACATAAACTCTTCTTCAGCTCTAACAGTAACCCTGGTTCCTCCTGTTTACTCCCCTCATTATTTTGTTTCTGGACTCTTGTTTTGCTCTCCTCTGGCTCCCTGGGTTCCCTGTGTCTCCATGATTTCTGTTGTCAAATCCCCTCGACGTCTGCTGCTTTTGGTTCCACTTTACATCCACATAACATGACGGACATCTGAAGATCGATCGACCCAAAGCTCAGTTTGCAAAGCCAGCAGGTGTTATGTTAAAAGGTCAGAGGTCATGTTGTCCATGTTGATGGACTGTGGAGTTCTTCAGCTAAGACGACCTCAACAACATGATTACTGCCAGGTTCACATGTTGGGGAGAAGCTTCATTCAAAGTTTGTGATAACTGCATTTATTTAGTTGACTGTCATCAGATCATCTATTGCTTTGACATCATCTTTCATATCCCAGTTATTTTGAGAATAACCACATCCCTGAAATAAATCATTTTTAACACATGGGATGGATCTGCATCACAGGTCTGATTCTGGTAACATATGAAATCTGGTGGATTTATGAGGAAAGGCAGAGAGAATCAGGCGACCCGGATCTGGCAGACGGAGATGAATCTGAGCTAAATGAAGCTTGAAGACTGGGAGACAGAGAAGAGGGCTTCATTTACAGCTTGGATTTTATTTCCAAACATAATAAAGGAAGTGGATGCAGCGCTGCACAGGAAGTGGCCATGGCCTGCCACTAAGCCTGAGAGGAGCGGCTGCTTCATCGTAAATTATAGCTTTGCTGCTGAGATTTTCTGACACTCAGCAGAAACCAATCAGGACCAATTAGGGAAAAAAACAACTGACTGATTTTAAGTCATAATTTAATTCAGTTTATTTACATATTACCAATTCATAACAAACATCATCTCACTTTACCTAATAAGTCAATCCAATCCAGTCATATCTAAAAGTTTCTATTGAAGGAAACCCAGCAGAGCATCCAGACATTGACTCCCAACCAGCAGGGGGCGACAGAGGAGGGAACAAAACTCCTCTTTCACAGGAAGAAACCTCCAGCAGAACCAGAACCAGAACGGGACTCAGGAGGTTTGAGAAGGCAGAGCAGAACCAGCAGGGAATGGTTTTCTGCAACCAGCTGGATGATTTTATTTAGGGGCATCAGGGAAAAGGAATTTCAATACAGTATATGCTGCTGGTCATAGTTTCTTTTATAAAATCTTTTAGAAACCATGAATCATTTTTCATCCACCTCACATTTCTGCTTTACTTGTTGATCAAATATTCATAAAACATTGAAGTTTGTAAAATCCGAAATAGTTTGAGGATGTAAACTTTTCAGAGGCCCAGTAAAATAAGATTTATGCTAAAGTACAAAATGTAAGAAATGTCCCATGAAAACCTGTTGGTGTCCTGCAGCGAAGACTCGTGTGTCAAAGAGTCGGGTGTCGGGTCCTTTAACTCGGACATGAACAGAAACGGAGATGAAAGTATATCAGGTATTGTATGGTGATTATGTGTGAACATAAAGCATAATCGCTGAGCTGCATTCTGTTCTGCATCAATGTTAGATTTTCTTTTACAAGCTCTGTCAGGATTTTATCTCCAAAAAGGTTCATTCTCTCTAATTTCTGATTGAATTTTCATCAGTTATGCTGTTCAGCAGGTTCCAAACTGGCTGTTAAAGAAACACTTTAGTCATACAAACGACAGCATCACTAAAGCTATTGACTCTAAGAACTTTCCTCCTAAAACATTAGCATGAATATATTTTCACCTCAGCAATAAAACCTTTAGGATTCCATAAAATCCTAAATTTCCATCTGTCCCAAACTGCTCCATAAACCCGAGTGAACCTCCAAACCCAGCAGATTAACGACGGCCACCATCAGAGCGCCGCTCTTCAGTCTGGCTGTACACAACGCCTCACTGTAACCCGGAGCTGCTCTGTCACTTTTTATTACCCCCAAAATTGAGCTGAACACTTTCACTGTTATCCCTGCTGGAGGAATCGTTAAAGTTACAAGCGTTGTCTGATTTTTAATGCTTCAGCTTTTATTTGGTAAAAGCCTCCATTCAATTGCTTAAATGTCTCTTTTGTCCAGAAGCAGACTGCATTCAGTTAAATGGATGTGTGTTATTCTGCTGCAGACAGACCCCAGTCAGACTCAACATCAACAATTAATGAGCCGAAATCAGAATGTTTAATAAGAATTTATGAACTTGATTTTAATGATGGTTTGATTTGAACTGATACATGAAACCTGGAAGAATGATAAATGCAAACTAATATCTATGAAGAAGATTTAATGTATAAAATAATAAAGACAGAGAAAAACTTTTCCCTCCTCATTTCCACCCTGACAGTCGGTTCATCCTGCTGCAGCATCTTCACATCAACTGATGCTTCGATAGAAGAAGCACTGCAAACCAAAACCTGCAGCATTGCAGCTGTAGGGTCAATTGAAAAGATTTTCCATAAGGAGTTTTGAGACGGTATTTGTTGGAGTAGACTAGAGCAGAGGCCTCCAAATGTCCTGAAATGTTTAGATGCGTTTCGGCTCCAACACGTTTCAGTTTCGTTACGCAGCAACAAGCAGCTGCTCAGTCTGCAGTCGGCCTGCGAATCGCCTGACCATCAACATGAAGGTGAAGAGAGATGAGAAACGAACCTTTACTGCTCACTTTGTGTTCAGATTAAAACCAACTGAAACTATTGGCAACAAAGGGAATCAATAACTGCTTCAGATCCGATCTAACCTTTAACCTTGCACCTCTCTCACCTGAAAGATTGAAGAATAAAAATACCAGAAGAAACACAGAAATAATTTTGATGTGCAGTTTGTAACGGCGACTCGCTGAAGGGAAAATCTTTTTCTGATTTAATTCTTTATATGATAAATTATTGCTGAACAGCAGAGCCCTGATAATATTTTCGTTTTTTCATTAATTTATTAATTTGCTAATTTGATTGGTGGACATCAGCGTACAGACAAAAACTGGTGTGTTAAAAACTAAAGAAAGAAAATTGTATATTTCTTGCAAAACTTGAAATAAAGATCAGAGTTTTTCCACTGATCTTCTGTCAGTTATTCTTCTAAAATGCAATTACAAAGTAATTACAGATTACCAGCAACCTTTCAATAATCCTTTGCCAATCTGCCCACAGTCACCCTAATTACCCCCACACCCATCCCTAACTGCTCCTGTTGCCCCCATGCCGACTCCCAGGAGGCAGCTTCCAGGCTGCTGGTGCCAAGTTGGGGTAGGAGAGTTTCTGGTGCTTCTGGCTGCTTTCAGCTAAAGCGTAAGGCTTTGGGTCAGTTAGTGAACTGCTGAAGTCCATCAGGTCGTTTTCCCTCCGGAGGCAGAAAACTGCAAAGTGAATAAATTTGAATAAAAACAGAAACTTCATAAAAACGCCATAATATGATAATAATGTTCAGGTGGAGGTTTTTATATCTCAACCTGAAAAAATCTGATGTTAATGTCCAGTTTTCTTTGTTACATTTCCAAGTTTTTTACATGATAATAACACAAAATATATGACATTACCGTGGCAAATAAAAGTTATAATATATCTATGTATTTCTAAATATAATTATAATCCAGACCAGAATAAGTAATGTTCCAGTTATCATTTATGAAAGGCGGCGCTAAACAGTTGGATTTTATCCTTGATTTAAAGGAACTCAGAGTTTCAGCTGTTTTGCAGTTTGCTGGAGGTTTGCTCCAGATTTGAGTTCTTCCACAGAGAAACTTTAAAAAAATCACTGAACAGCTCAAAGATCTGCTGAATCTTTGATTCAGTTGGACGTCTGTCCCCTGTGTTGGACGTCTGTCCCCTGTGTTGGACGTCTATCCAGTGTGTAGGACGACTGTCCCCTGTGTTGGACGTCTGTCCCCTGTGTTGGACGTCTATCCAGTGTGTAGGACGACTGTCCCCTGTGTTGGACGTCTGTCCCCTGTGTTGGACGTCTATCCAGTGTGTAGGACGACTGTCCCTGTGTTGGACGTCTGTCCCCTGTGTTGGACGTCTGTCGAGTGTGTTGGACGTCTGTCCCCTGTGTTGGACGTCTTTTCAGTGTGTAGGACGTCTGTAACCTGTGTTGGACGTCTGTCCCCTATGTTGGACGTCTGTCCCCTGTGTTGGACGTCTGTCCCCTATGTTGGACATCATTAACCTGTGTTGGACGTCTGTCCCCTGTGTTGGACGTCTGTAACCTGTGTTGGGCGTCTGTCCCCTGTGTCCTGTGAAGCTCACAGATTGACAGGACTCCGTCTCAAGCCGCTGGAGGACAGGAAGAAGATCTGGACTTCTTCAATAAACGGTGGAGGAAGTCTTCTGCGGGGGCTGGGCCAGTGTTGACCCCAGGTGACCCATTGGCCCATGTCTCCTTAATAAGTGCTGCCCTCCCCAGTGGTAACAGAATGGTCAAACATTATGTCAAGGGTAATTAAGGTCCAAATGCTCCTGACCCTGATATAATCCCTTTTGGAAGGATCTCCAACTGTTTGCTGTGATTAACACGGAGCGCTGCTCTGGAGGCTCTGCTGCTGTTGGTTTGTTGGCCCTATTTTTATCACCACATAAAGTTGCCTCCAAAAGCAACAGAAAATATCCTCAACAGACAACACGACGGTTCTTTGAGCTCTGATTGAACATTGCCGACCAAATGGGCAGCTGGCAACAAACATGAGAAGCTATAAAAGAGAACTTAAGCCGTCAGTCGTGACACTCCTCTGGAGAGCAAAGAGTTTTCCATGAATGGTATCAAAGCTTGTTCAGGTGATTTAATGTTCAGTGAAAAAAAAACATCTGTGCTTTGACTATAATTCTTCCTTGGTTTTAAAAACAATTATGCTCTATGGAGGGTGGTGATAAGAACATAGTGAGCCTCATCACCACTTTATGACAGTTTGACTTTTCTAAGAACAAAGAAATGCTGGTTAAACACTGTGGCTGTTGGGTTGCTAGCTCTTCATGTAAACAATTAGCCTGCCTTCCTGTACGACTTCACTCAAAAGAGGTTCTCTGTTGCAGTACAGTCTGGTCTTTCTCCCATTCACTCGGATTGTCTCTGCTCCATTTTTTCTAGACCAATCAGTGAACAGAAGGAGAAGCTGTGAACGCTGACATGGATTTTCTGCTGTTTTAGAATCAGTCTGGCTGTAGTTTGATCAACGACAGCAGAGGAAGTGAATGAAGCCGTTCAGGCCATGTTGGCAACGATTCCAAATATGAAATTAAAATCGTCAGCTGCCTCGTTCAGATCGGCTCTTCTCTCTTCACAGTGGAAGACGGTTGTTTACAGCGCCGTGATTTCCAGTAAGATTCTTAGCAATGAACTGGAGCATTAAGTTCGTCACAGGCAAACGTCAGCGATTGGGTAAAATTTCGAGCCACAAAGGCCACGCCTCCAGGAAGTGATTGTTTCTCAAATGCCAAGAGCCCAGACCCTCTGGACGAAGCAAAGGGTAGAACAAGGGTCTGGTTTTTACCAGGCCAATAAAGATAAAAACGATTAA